>NC_035439.2:7277122-7577122 GCF_002127325.2 Helianthus annuus
CATTGAATATGCAGTTCCGTCATGTTGAAGCAGTATCAAGATATCTTCTTTTATAGCTTGCTGAAGCAGACTCACCATAAGTTTTTCATCGCGATATTTCTTTTTATCAGCTGTACTCATCTCTCTAAGTGTTAATGGAGTACCATTCACAACATCATTCTTAGTGGGCTTAACATATGGCTCTTCAGTGTGTTCCCAAGCATCTAGATGATAAGATTCAACCCAATTTCCGAACCGTTCCGACCACACGTTATAATCATCAATATCCATGAGTTTAGGTGGTCTTTGAGATGTTCCGGTTTCATTGTCGATCAAAGCACTTTGAGTAATCGAGGTTGAAGTAGCAAAAGCGTTATAAAATTCAGTATCCATCGTTTACAAATTGTTCACAAATTCACAACAATTTCCTAACTTTGACAAATTGTTCAAATAAGCGAACTGTTCCAAAAGCGAACCAATACAGTGTCTTAAACGCGAACCACAATGTTAACCTTTGGAGCGAACCAGTAAATCTGATCAATAAGCGGACCAGTTGACTTGGCCAGATAAGCGGACCAACTGGACAAACCGTTCGAGCGAACCGTCAAATAAGCGTACCTGATTTTGTCGATACGAGCGATCCCGATGAGCTGACTAATGAGCGGACCAATCTGATGTCGTTGAAGCGGACCACACTCAATGTCTGTTCGAGCGGACCAGAAGCTGTTCGTTCGAGTGGACCCACTGAAATTTTCGAGCGAACCTAACCCAAAAATGTTCCTTGGAGCGAACCAGACAGGTATTTTAGAGCGGACCTGATTGATGGCGTCACTTTTTGTGCGAGTACGTAAAAGCGAACCCCCTAAAAATCAACTTTCTAGGTCGATTTTAGATCTGAAAACTTCAAGGATTTGTTAATTCATGATTCCGAGTGCACTGTGTGATTTTGAGCTTGTTTTTCCGAAAAAAATTTTGAAAAACGTGAAGAAAGTGTAGAAAATCAGAAGAAATGCAGCTAAAATGGCAAGAACTCCTCCTCCTGAGCTCTGATACCAATTGTAGGATCGTTCTCGGCCCTGTTTGAGTCGTTCAGAGAAGTTCATATCCGAATTAAGAGGCGGAAACTAATAATTCGGTGCTATTGAAGCTGTATTCACTTTAAACTTGCTGTATTATTGATATTGAACTTGATTACAAGATTTGACAGCACTTCGGAAGCATACCGGAACAAACACCTTCAACTATGTGTTTCTGGATCGCTCATATGGACCTATATATAGACAAGCTGGTTCGCTTATACGTACATGTACGTATAAGCGATCCTACATCGTGACAGAAAAGCGATCCTAACCTAAACATGACACAAAAGCGGACCTAGGACATGAATACATAAGCGAACCTATACAAACAAGCTATTCTAGGTTTCCGTGTCATTTCCGATCTGTTCAACTTCAAGACTTGATGAAAGACGTAGTCAGCAGACGTAAGCGCACCAACAGATTCCGCCTCAGATCATCACGATGGTTATGAACACCATCCAGTTCCATGGGTTACCTTCTGAGGACCCGAATGTTCATCTATCGCGCTTTTTGTAGGAACGTTATACGACCTGATGAGTCAATCAGAAGAGTGCTCAGACTGAATCAGAGGCGGAATTCATTGATTCAGTCTTTGTTTAGCTTGATTTCACTATTAACTACTGATTGTATTGATTTCACAGCAATTACAACTCAGTCTTCACACCGGCAGCACCTCGGCGTGGAATTACACAAAGTTCTCTCTCTCTAGTTCCGCTCAAATGACCTGCTATATAGTTGTTGTAGTTTCGCTCCAACGGTCATGTCTGAATAAGCGAAACCTTCAACTGACCATATAAGCGAAACCTCCAACTTACCATATAAGCGAAACCTCTATAAAATGTCCCTATAAGCGAAACTAACTCACTAACAACATACATTTTCAGTTTTCTCGTAAACCGTGCCCTAATCTATACAATACAATGCAAGACTCGATACAAGAAGAAGTCGACAGTTGTAGTGCACCAATAGACTCCCCCTCAGATGTTGACGAGTCAATTATCGAGTCACGACAATGCTGTGTCTTCACTTCTTCAGTCTTGATCTGTCTTTGGGCTATTCTTTCTCTTTCTAAGACTCGAACTAAGATGTATTCAACAGACAACTGCACCAACAGACTCCCCCTCAAATGTTGACGGAATCTTCAGTGAGAGTCTTCAAACTTGACAGCTCTTCAATCTTGATCGGTCTTCTTCAGGAATCTTTTCCTGGAATCATGTACCCGGATCTTTCTCTGGCTCTAACTTTCATCAGACTCCCCCTTTCACCAAGCTGGGATCGCTGTCTGGAATTTGTTGTTGCCTTTGAAATCAAATCCTGGTTTTTTCGGCTTAAGCTCTTCTCAGGTTCTGAATCATTTCCTGGCTTTCCTCAGCAACATGATCAGAAACCTACACATCTCAAACACACAATTATAACAAACAATATTGTGATTCAACTAAATGAATTAACTAAACATTTGAGAATCTTTCACATTTAAAATTTGACAAAATTTAAAACATTCCAAATTCTGATTCAACATTTCAAACCAATTAACCAAACCACCTGTTCATCAAGTTTAGCCTTTGAAATTTTGAATATCAACTCTTCAACATCAGTTGTTGAAAATATTTTTGGATTTTTCAAAATATGAAACATAAATGCATTGACAGAAATTAAATGCCGGAATATGTACAAACACTATTTTTGTGAGTTTGCGAAAGAGGATTATATCAGTTTTTAGACACATCACAAGCACCGTTAAGCTTTTAATCGTTTTAAGTTTTAAACGATTCACGTAGATTGACGATATAGTTATCCTCTTAAGCTCGATCTAAAAACTTTCGAAATGCTTACCGATACGTTTAAGGTATATTAATCATGCACTAAGTTCTTATGGACCCCACGATCTCAGCATATCCCCCCATCATGCAATACACTAACTCAACTAATGCCTTTAAACTTTCATCAACTGTGATTTGTGCGAAAACAAAGCAGAATGTTTAAACATTAACAATCAGGTCGATACTTCCGTATACGCAGAGAAAGTCCAATGTTTAAACAAAATAAGAAAATAAAACAAGTTGAAGTTGTTTAGGCTTTAACCACCAGGTCGATACTTCCGTATACGCAAAGGAGGTCCAAAGCTTAAACGAAACACCAAAGAAAATAAAGCAGAACGTTTAGGCAATAACATCCAGGTCGATACTCACGTATACGCAGAGGATGTCCAATGCTTAAACAAAATAAAGAAATAAGACAAGTTTAAATCTTTGCAAAATGAAATGCATAATCACAGCGATTTTTCAGCAAAGTAGTGAAAGTTCACAAACTTAACCAGTTTTATGTCTTTCGACAATCAGCGATTACTGAGTAGGCACACAGTCAAGAAGGACAAAACTAAGTACTATGCTTTCAACCGTGTTTCCCACTAGAACTAGGCTTTTTCATTTAAGTTTGTATCATTATCGCAAATCTACTAGTCTAGCTGAGCCTATCATCACATCATTAGTGAGACCGTTTAACACTTTTAACATTTCATTTCTTTAGCATGCTGTGATAGTCCACTTATTTACAATCATTTCCTCTTGTCTCAACAAAACTCATTTTTAAATTTTTCAATTTTTTTAACATTTTCAAATTTTCTAATTTTTTAAAAATTTTTCTCCCCCTAAAATCAAAATATGTTTCAATTTTGATTTTCTGGGAAAATTTGAAACAAGCTGTACAAACTTGACAACTTGATGAGAATCACTTCAATTCTCCATCCACTTGGCGTAAACAATCAGAACTCCCCCTCACAACAAACTATTTTCCCATTGTGATCTCAAAACACTTAAGTTTGTTTTAATCAAAATGGTTTTTCCGAAAAAATTAGTTTGTTTACCAATTATTTGTAGGTATGGGGTTACTTCATCACATTGTTTTCTCCACACACATAACAGATTTTACAATTTCAGTTTTAAATCTCAAACACCATTTGTAGAAAATCAAGTACAAATTAATGTCTCTGATTTACCACATATAAAACGAAATATCACCAGAGTGAAATTTCTCAAGAAATGTGCCGATTCATGTTCCACGCTTACCAACCTGGGAACTCCGGCAAGTCAGGTTTTTCATTTAAACAGATTCACCCAAGCCTGACGATCCTTGGGTGATTTTGAATTCTTGTTCAACAATGGTGGAAAGTTTGCATCATCCATTGTTAAACCTGAATTCTCAGTTTTTACCTCAATAACTGGCTCTTCTGGTTTTGACGAACCAGAGTCATTGCCTGAATGTGGCTTGTCTGACTTTAATGAGCCAGATTCATCGCCGACATGTGGCTTCTTTGTTTCCGAAGAAACAGATTCATTGCCAACCATTTTCTTCTTTTTCTTTTCTTCTTTCGTCCTCAGATTTGTATCCGATGAATTCGTCTTGCTTGACTTTGCAATTGAGGGAGTCGATTCATCAGAACTCTTATTTTTACCAACATATGAACCCAAGGACAAAATCTTTTCCAGATACTCTCTGGCTTTCTTCCTCTTCTTCCTCAGTCTGTCTTTTTGCCCCTAAGAAAGCTTCACTTTCGTTTCATGAACTTTAGGTTCTTTGACTTTCTGTTCTGAAACTTTCAGTTCCTTGGGCTTTTCTTTGACTTTGACTGACTTCATTACCCTTTTCTGAGATACAGCCCTCGATCTTTCATTTGATCGCATTGGGCAATCTCTGGCAATGTGGCCTTTGATTTGACAATTATAGCATCTTCTCATCTCATAACTCCAACTCTGGCAGTTAACAGTAATGTGTCCTTGATAGCCGCATCGGTAACACACTCTGTTATCGTACCAATCACCATTTTTCAGCCCAAATGCTCAAATCAAAGCACTGTTTGGCTTGGTGATACTCCTTTCTCCTCTTGATTTCTGGATTTGACTTTTTAGCACTGTGGTCCGACCTGCACCACTTATTACCAACAATTTTTGAGTTTTCATTTTTTACTTTTTGTAATTTTTGATTGCGATTGGATGATTGATCTGATGAGCTTTTATTTTCTTTTTGTACAATTTTCTCAGTTTTAATTTTTTGTTTCTGTTCCACTTTCTTCTTCAAAGGTTTTTGCTTAGAGCATTCTCCCTTTTCAGTCGATTACGGAACATTTTTCCAAAATTTTTCTTTTAATTTCAAAAACAATTTTTTTTTTCAATTTTTTCATTTTCTTCATCAGATTTCTCATCACAATCTTCAACTTTGACATTGTCAAAGTTTGTGACACTGTCACTTATTGGAACTGCATTGATCGGTTTTGGACAGGGGATATTCAAATAATCTGATGAAGTCACAAAACCTTTCAATTTTTCTCAAGTTCCTCAATTTTGTTCCTCGAATTCTCAGCTTCATTTTCAAGCTGAGATATTCTCTCAAAATGAGACTTGATTGTTTCTTCATTTTCCGTCTTAACGTTTTCAAGAACAGACTTCTCCTTGATCAAAGCTTCTATCTGTTCTTGAAATTTTGTTTCATTAATTTTCAGATTTTTGTTCTCCAACTTTATCCAGAAATCTTCATTTTCTGAAGATTTCCTTTTTCTTTCAAAGTCTTTTTCTTTTGCTTCTAACTCTTTGATTTTCTTTTGAGCACATTCACTTTCTTTTTCAAGTTTAATAATTTTCTGAAGATGAGAATTTATCATTTTTTGCTTTTCAATGTTGTTTTGACTAAAAACATTTCTCCCATCTTCAAGAATTTTTATTTGTTTTTGAAAATCTTTTTCAATTCTTGATTTATCAATTTCAAAACTTTTAATCTTCTCTTCAAAAACTTTTGCATTTTCTTTCAACTTCTGGTTTTCCAATGTCAAACTGTTAAAATTACTTAACAGTTTGTCATTTTCAACTTTCAGTTTCTCACAAACTTCCTGAAACATAAGAATCTGTTTAATATCAGCTTGCTTCTCATCCTTCAACTTTTCAATTTCCAAAGTCAAACTTTCCGCATTTTTCAAGAGTTTGTCTTTGTCATCCTTAAAGTTGTCACATTTGGAGCACACTGATACTGAACTTGTCAATCCAACCTTCACAGATTCTTCATTCTTTGACACTTCTTCTTCCTTTGCCCTGAATGTACCTGCACACAAGATTTTAACGAAATTAAGAGGATTTGCACACTCATCAATATAACAACCTCTCTTGATATCGTATTTCATCACATATTTTGCCCTAACACATTCAACAATTCTTTTATTCATCTCATCAATCACATCCAAGCCCATATCCATCAAATGATTTTCTAAGACCTTTATCATTTCTTTCCTTTTCTTTCCATTTTCAAATTCATGAGTTTTAAGTATGCTGATGAATCTTTTTAGATTTAACTTTGAAAAATTTGAATCCTTTCTTAAATTTTTCAAAGATTCACTCCATTCCATAGGTAATGCATCGGCAAACTTTTCTATTTTTTCAGCATCTGATGGAAATATCTCATGATTCTTTAAGTAACCAAGTAAGACTCCATATCGGTTTTCTAGGTCTTCTAATGTTTCATTCTTCAAACATGGAAAATATTTAAATCTTTTGATCCAAACCTCCTTTTTCACATTTCTATAACTTTCGTCTATAAATCCTCGATTCCAGTTATTAAAATTCTCAAAATAATAGTTTTCTTGCTCATCAACCATCATTGCCATTTTTCAAATAATCCCGACAAATTTTCTAAACTGTCACAAAAGCGAAATCTCCTGAATGTCACAATAAGCGGAATCTCTTGAACGTCACAATAAGCAGAATTCCAAGGTTGTCACACCCCCAAAATCCACCTGCGGATAACACCCGCGTCGAGGGCGTGACTGACCAGGATCCAGCCACCAATTATACTGAATAATTAAATTGATAACAAAAGCAATACTTACTAACCATAAGATTAGCAAATATCAAGTTCAGAGTTTGAAGTTTTAAGTTCAGAGTAAATGTAGCGGAAGCATAATTAATAGTTTTAAACAATGTTCATAAAGTAAGCATATTAAATGCCCAACACACGGGCAGACGACCACTACACATCCCAAGCAGCTGCTCCAGTCACTGGCCACCTGCAAAGCATGCAGTAAGGGGTCAACAATAATGCTGAGTGAGTTCACTAGTTGTCCAGTTTTAATTACCAAAAACTTGTTTCACCAGTTAATTTATCCGTTTATACATGCCATGGGGAGCTACCCCAAAAGTTAGCGACTAAACTGTTTTTCCAATACCGAACACTAGGTAACCGTTTGCGTTTCCGCAGGATGCCCCGATGTCAATGTTCTATCATCATTGACGGATGCCTGAGTACATTAGTTCACGACCGATCCCATACCATGGCACGGTGTGAGGCTGGTAAGACCTAAATAGCGCTATCAACTAATAACCCGTTCGCCTGGCACCGGCGACTAATCGGTATTATGTAGTAGGGACTTGAGTGATAGAGTTGCGTTTAGTGCCGTTAGTTGCATTCCGTATAAACAGTAATTAACTAAAAAGGTTTCCCAATACAAGGGAAGATAAAGTAAGTTTGTTCCCAAAAACTAGGGAAGGAATGTAGACGGTATCCCCTTTACAAGGGGATAGGGTTGTTTTAGTCTCGTGTCCCAAACCACCGGGACGCATGCTTTTAAGTTGTGAACTCACCTTGGGTTGCTCGGTATGACACGTTACTTGGTTAAGTATGTTGGTCACCACGTCCTAGCATGGTTACCAAGTATGGGTCAAGTTGGGTACAAGTAAACACGTTTAGCATACACGTATACAAGCAGTTAACAGGCAGCAATACAAACAGTAACATGTATACATACAGTAGCAGATCAAAATGAAGTCTAGTCAACAGGAGGCCCAACAGTCGAAGCCCAAAACATCAAGACAAACAGTTAAGGCCCAATAACATAAAACAGCCCAGTCGAAACTAAGGTGGTTGCGACTCGCAACCGAGGTTGCGACTCGCAACTGCGGTCTCGGTCCGTCACGTTTTGGTTACGACTCGTAACCGGAGATTGCGACTTAGCAGGCGTGGTTGCGACTCGCAACTAGGTTTAATGCGTGCTGATTGCGACTCGCAACTGGGAGGTTTCGACTGATCATGTGTGGTTTCGAGTAGCAACCAAAGGTTGCGACTCGCAACCGTGGTACGTGCATGGCAATCCCTTCTAGAACCTGCAGTGTACTATCCAATGAAATTGCATTTTCATGTAAATGTTGTACTATGCCACTAAACATGTCTGTTGGTCGATTTGTGCACAAATTTGGATCAAAATCAGCATTTTCAAAATATTTAACACATTCAAACTTTTCTTCATGATGTTCATACCATAATCAAACAACATTCAACCATATTCATCATTTAAGCACAAAACTTTGAGATCAAAGAACACATTCTTAACACAAACAGTTTTGACACAATCGGCATTATATTCTCGGTTCCTATCTAGCATGATTCATCACAAATCAAAACTCATGAGGTTAAGCAATCATGCATATCATTTGGTCAAAATCATTCTAACAAACACCTAGCATTATCCGAATAACAAAACCATGAAACCGGATAATTTTCATTAAGACACAAAATCATCTTCAAGCAATCTCTTAGATCATCAAACAAGCATTTCATAGTAACAAACATAAACAATCACTACCAACATTCAAGAGTTTTTCAAAATTAATAAAGCCACAAACTAACCGGTTGATGAAGGGTGTGAAGGGTGGTCTTCCTAGTGCGATGTTGAGTTGATCCGAGAGCTTGATGTTTCCGATTTGGTTCCGAGAAGGAGGAGAGGAGAGGAGGTGACCTTGGTCTTGGTTTGCTAGGGTTTAGTGAAGAAGATGAGAGGAGAGTGTGAGAAGAGATTGTGTAAAATGGTTAAGGGAGGTGGGGTTGGGTTTATATAGTGCACCGAGTTGGGCTAGGGGGGTTTCCGGGTTGGGTTTAATTCCTACAAGGCCAAGGCCTAGCCGGCCCATTACTAATGTTCACTCGAGACCGTGGTCTCGAGTCGGGTTGCTTGTGGTTTCGGCTCATATGTATTACACATATATATATATATATCTAAATTCACCGATACGTAAATACACATTAACATATAACACGAAAGTCCACGGGTTTACATTTAATAAGTATACACACGTAAGTTACATCACAAAAGGTTTCCCGGGAAAATCCGAAGTGTCACATTATCCCCAAGTTTTAGGAACTTTCGTCCCGAAAGTTAAGGCAGCCACTGTCAAGCTAGTGTAAGTGAAAGCGTTTCAACGGGGTGTCACATCATCCCCCCGTTAGTTTGGAATTTCGTCCCGAAATTCGTTCGTAGCTTCAGTGCTGGGATTTTCGTTAGGGAACAGCTGGGGATATTTGTGCTTCATCTAGTCTTCCCGCTCCCAGGTATACTCTGGGCCACGTCGCGAGTTCCAACGAACTCGTACAAGAGGTATCTGGCTACGTTTGAGGATTTTGATCTCTCGATCAGTGATCTCAGTCGGTTCCTCAGTAAAGTGTAGCTGTTCGTCAATCGTCAGTTCCTTAAAAGGAATCACAAGTGTTTCATCCGACAAACACTTCTTCAAGTTGGATACGTGGAAAACGTTGTGTACCGCACTCAGTTCTTCAGGCAGACTCAATCTATAAGCAACTTTACCGATCTTCTCGGTAATTTCGAATGGTCCGACATATCGCGGATTAAGCTTGCCCCGTTTACCAAAGCGAACCACACCCTTCCGGGGTGAGACTTTAAGTAGAACCCGGTCACCGACCTGGAATTCCAAGGGTTTCCTACGCTTATCAGCGTAGCTCTTCTGGCGGTCACGAGCTGCCGCCATGCGTTGTCTGATCTGGGCAATCTTTTCCGTTGTATCCATCACCATCTCTGGGCCCGTGATTTGACTATCACCGATTTCTGCCCAGCAGAGAGGTGACCGGCATTTACGACCGTACAATGCCTCAAAAGGTGCTGCCTGAATACTAGTGTGGTAGCTGTTGTTGTATGAGAACTCTACTAACGGTAGATGCTTCTCCCAGTTCTTGCCAAAATCGATCACACACGCTCTAAGCATGTCTTCTAGAGTCTGGATGGTGCGTTCAGACTGTCCATCCGTTTGTGGGTGATAAGCAGTGCTCATATCCAAACGTGAGCCAAAGCATTTGTGCATAGCTTGCCACAGTTCCGAAGTAAATCGAGCGTCTCGGTCGGAAATAATTGAGGTTGGCACTCCGTGCCTCGAAACTACTTCCTTTAAGTAAATCTCCGCCAAGGTAGAAAACTTGTCCGTTTCCTTAATAGCCAGAAAGTGCGCGGACTTGGTCAATCGATCTACGATTACCCAAATAGCATCATTTTCGCGTTGAGACCTAGGTAGCCCTGTAACAAAATCCATGGAAATTTGCTCCCATTTCCATTTCGGGATTTCTGGTTGTTGGAGTAGACCTGCTGGCTTCTGGTATTCTGTCTTGACTCTCGCGCAAGTCAAGCATTTGCTGACGTATGTTGCTATATGGGCCTTCATACCAGGCCACCAATACGTAGTCTTCAAGTCGTGGTACATCTTGTCCGAACCAGGATGTACTGAGTAGCGGGACTTGTGGGCTTCGTCCATCACGAGTTCACGTAAATCTCCGTAGAGTGGAACCCAGATGCGCCCTGCTACATAGTAAGCACCATCTTCTTTCTGTTCTAGTTGCTGTCTCGACCCTCGCAGAGACTCAGCCCTGATGTTTTCCGGCTTTAATGCTTCAACTTGAGCATTTCGAATCTGGGTAGGGAGGTTGGACTGAATGGTAAGTTGCAGTGCTCGCACGCGCTTTGGTATAGTGTCTTTTCGGCTGAGGGCGTCTGCCACGACATTGGCTTTGCCCGGATGGTATTTGATGGCGCATTCGTAGTCATTCAAGAGTTCGACCCATCGACGTTGTCTCATGTTCAATTCCTTTTGCCTAAAGATATGCTCGAGACTCCTGTGATCGGTGTAAATAGTGCACTTGGTACCGTACAGGTAATGTCTCCATATCTTAAGAGCAAAAACCACTGCTCCCAGTTCCAAGTCATGCGTCGTGTAGTTCTTTTCGTGCGTCTTAAGTTGTCGTGAGGCGTAGGCAGTAACTTTCTCGCGTTGCATTAACACGCAACCGAGCCCATGAATAGACGCATCGCAGTAAACCACAAAGTCATCAGTGCCTTCAGGTAACGAGAGAATAGGAGCGCTACAGAGGTTATCCTTAAGCCTCTGAAAGGCAGATTCCTGTGCTGCATTCCACTTGTAGGCGACGCCTTTCTGTGTAAGAGTCGTGAGAGGTTGTGCAATCTTTGAGAATCCCTGAATGAATCTGCGGTAGTAGCCCGCCAAACCCAAGAATTGGCGAACTTCAGTGGGAGTCTTAGGCGTAGGCCAGTTCTTTATCGATTCGATCTTAGCTGGGTCGACATGAATTCCGTTCTTATTAACCACATGGCCGAGGAAATGGACTTCCCGAAGCCAGAAGTCACATTTAGAGAATTTGGCATACAGTTGCTCGTTGCGAAGGAGATCGAGGATAAGGCGTAGGTGCTGTTCATGCTCTTCTTGACTTTTCGAATAAATCAGAATGTCGTCGATGAACACAATCACAAATTTGTCGAGGTAAGGCTTACATACGCGGTTCATAAGATCCATGAACACTGCAGGTGCGTTGGTCATTCCAAAAGGCATGACGAGAAATTCATAGTGACCATAACGGGTCCTGAACGCAGTCTTAGAGATGTCTTCGTCACGTACTCTCAACTGATGGTAGCCTGATCGCAGGTCAATCTTAGAATAGTAACTCGATCCTTGCAATTGATCAAACAAATCGTCGATGCGCGGGAGAGGGTAACGATTCTTGATGGTAACCTTGTTCAACTCACGATAGTCGATGCACATTCGGAATGTGCCGTCCTTCTTCTTGACAAAGAGTACTGGGGCTCCCCAGGGTGATGAACTAGGACGGATAAATCCTTTATCCAATAGTTCTTGTAGTTGCGTAGAGAGTTCCTTCAGTTCTGCAGGGGCTAAACGGTACGGTGCACGAGCTATAGGTGCTGCTCCGGGAGCTAGCTCGATTTGGAATTCGACCTGACGGTGAGGAGGGAGTCCAGGTAGTTCCTCAGGAAATACCTCGGGATAGTCGCGTACAACAGGAAAATCTTCAATCCTCTTTTCCTCTTCGTGGGTGTTGGTGACAAGTGCTAGGATAGCGGTGTGCCCCTTTTGTAAACACTTCTGGGCTTTTAAAAGCGAGATAATGCCTGTGACTTCTCCACCTTTGTTGCCTTTGACGATGAGGGGTTGACCAGAACGACGAGGTATACGGACTGCTTTCTCTTGACAGAGAATCTCAGCGCGGTGTTTGGATAACCAATCCATACCAATGACGACGTCGAAGCTTCCAAGTTTGACAGGGAAAAGATCGATACTAAACGTATGACCGGACAATTCTAGGGTGCAGTCGTGGATCATGTGCGTGGCCTCGATGTTCTTACCATTAGCTATCTCGACGGTGTGCTTAGAACTTAATAATGCAGGCGAGTGCTTAAGTTTCTTACTAATGCGAAGGGATACATAACTGGCATCGGCACCGGAATCAAATAACACAGAAACGTAACGATCACCACGACGTTGGGGTCGTTCCTTGCTTCTCCAGCTCCAATCACGAAAGCTCTGCCCCTTGCATTTCCAGCATTGTTGTTTTGCTCATTGTTCCCAGCTCCCTGATTGTTGTTGCGATTCTGATTCAGTTCAGGGCAATCCTTTCGCATGTGCCCCGTTGCCCCGCATTTAAAACATGCCCGGTTGTTTCCCTGCTGCTGCTGCTGTTGGGGTTGTTGCTGATTCTGCCTTGCTGGGAACTGACTTCTGCAATCCTTGGCTTCGTGCCCCATCTTGTGGCATCGCTGACACTGACCCTTGTTACATGCCCCATTGTGGTGCCTGTTACACTTGTTGCACTTAGGGTAGTTTCCCCGGTAGCCACCCTGTTGCTGAGCGCCTTTGTTGTTGTCAGTTTTCCTTTGCTGAGCTGGGGCTTGAGTAGGGTTAGCATCCTTACCCTGATTTCCATCCCACTTTCGTTTGCCATCACTAGAACTTCCTTCCGCAGCACTGATCCTTTTGGGCAACCTGCCCTCTTCCACAGCCTGATCAGTGAGTTTGTGAGCAAGTCGAACGATCGGCTGAATGGTAGTGTGGTTGGCTGAAGTTACATGGCTTCGAATTTCTGGAGCCAGACCCTTGATGTACAGTTCAATCCTTCGGTACATGGGTCGAGACAAGTTCGGACAGAGAGCAGCGTAGTCGTTGGACAGCTTAGTGTAGGTCTCAATCTCAGACCCAACCATCTTGAGTTCATAGTACTCATTTTCCAGCTTGTGGATGTCATCCCTGTGACAGTACTCTTCCTTGATCATATCCTTGAAATCTTCCCACGCAGTAGCGTTAGCAGTCTCCAGACCAAGCATTTGAATTTGCGCTTTCCACCATGAAAGTGCGCTTCCCTCTAGAGTGCCAGTAGCAAACTTCACCCAATTAGCAGTTGGGCATTCACAGACAGCAAAAACAGCTTCGACCTTCTCAATCCAGTGCAGAAGGCCTATGGCACCCTCCGTGCCATTGAAAGGAAGAGGCTTGCAATCCATAAAGGTCTTGAAGGTACAAACACGTGGTTGCACAGGTGCAGGCTGACCTGTTGTGAGGAGTGAAGCGAAATAGGTTTAGAGGCGAAAAGACGATGTGGCGGTAGGATCTAAACATCCTAAAACATCGAGTTTACCTATAGGGTGAGCTGCGAAAGCTGCAGCCACAGTGTTGAGCAGGTTAGCGAATTGAGCCTGAGTCATGTTGACGTTTCCTCGTCCGCGTCCACTCATTGTCTTCATAACCAGAAAACATAGTATGAGTGCGATGTCGTAACATAGCGAGAATAAGATAGAAGAGAGAAGGTGTATCTATCTAATCAGGCAAACTAGTACGTATAGTAAAGCAGAAAGCATAAGACAATTAAGCAAGTAACTATGGGTCCGAGCTATGAGGTCAGATAAGTCGAGCCTTGTACTTGGAGTGTAGTGTCGTCGCGAGTCACGAGTTATAGTCTGGTTTTTCTCAAAAAGATTTTCCCCTTTTTAAAACCAAGTTCACTATAACCAATGGCTCTGATACCAATCTGTCACACCCCCAAAATCCACCTGCGGATAACACCCGCGTCGAGGGCGTGACTGACCAGGATCCAGCCACCAATTATACTGAATAATTAAATTGATAACAAAAGCAATACTTACTAACCATAAGATTAGCAAATATCAAGTTCAGAGTTTGAAGTTTTAAGTTCAGAGTAAATGTAGCGGAAGCATAATTAATAGTTTTAAACAATGTTCATAAAGTAAGCATATTAAATGCCCAACACACGGGCAGACGACCACTACACATCCCAAGCAGCTGCTCCAGTCACTGGCCACCTGCAAAGCATGCAGTAAGGGGTCAACAATAATGCTGAGTGAGTTCACTAGTTGTCCAGTTTTAATTACCAAAAACTTGTTTCACCAGTTAATTTATCCGTTTATACATGCCATGGGGAGCTACCCCAAAAGTTAGCGACTAAACTGTTTTTCCAATACCGAACACTAGGTAACCGTTTGCGTTTCCGCAGGATGCCCCGATGTCAATGTTCTATCATCATTGACGGATGCCTGAGTACATTAGTTCACGACCGATCCCATACCATGGCACGGTGTGAGGCTGGTAAGACCTAAATAGCGCTATCAACTAATAACCCGTTCGCCTGGCACCGGCGACTAATCGGTATTATGTAGTAGGGACTTGAGTGATAGAGTTGCGTTTAGTGCCGTTAGTTGCATTCCGTATAAACAGTAATTAACTAAAAAGGTTTCCCAATACAAGGGAAGATAAAGTAAGTTTGTTCCCAAAAACTAGGGAAGGAATGTAGACGGTATCCCCTTTACAAGGGGATAGGGTTGTTTTAGTCTCGTGTCCCAAACCACCGGGACGCATGCTTTTAAGTTGTGAACTCACCTTGGGTTGCTCGGTATGACACGTTACTTGGTTAAGTATGTTGGTCACCACGTCCTAGCATGGTTACCAAGTATGGGTCAAGTTGGGTACAAGTAAACACGTTTAGCATACACGTATACAAGCAGTTAACAGGCAGCAATACAAACAGTAACATGTATACATACAGTAGCAGATCAAAATGAAGTCTAGTCAACAGGAGGCCCAACAGTCGAAGCCCAAAACATCAAGACAAACAGTTAAGGCCCAATAACATAAAACAGCCCAGTCGAAACTAAGGTGGTTGCGACTCGCAACCGAGGTTGCGACTCGCAACTGCGGTCTCGGTCCGTCACGTTTTGGTTACGACTCGTAACCGGAGATTGCGACTTAGCAGGCGTGGTTGCGACTCGCAACTAGGTTTAATGCGTGCTGATTGCGACTCGCAACTGGGAGGTTTCGACTGATCATGTGTGGTTTCGAGTAGCAACCAAAGGTTGCGACTCGCAACCGTGGTACGTGCATGGCAATCCCTTCTAGAACCTGCAGTGTACTATCCAATGAAATTGCATTTTCATGTAAATGTTGTACTATGCCACTAAACATGTCTGTTGGTCGATTTGTGCACAAATTTGGATCAAAATCAGCATTTTCAAAATATTTAACACATTCAAACTTTTCTTCATGATGTTCATACCATAATCAAACAACATTCAACCATATTCATCATTTAAGCACAAAACTTTGAGATCAAAGAACACATTCTTAACACAAACAGTTTTGACACAATCGGCATTATATTCTCGGTTCCTATCTAGCATGATTCATCACAAATCAAAACTCATGAGGTTAAGCAATCATGCATATCATTTGGTCAAAATCATTCTAACAAACACCTAGCATTATCCGAATAACAAAACCATGAAACCGGATAATTTTCATTAAGACACAAAATCATCTTCAAGCAATCTCTTAGATCATCAAACAAGCATTTCATAGTAACAAACATAAACAATCACTACCAACATTCAAGAGTTTTTCAAAATTAATAAAGCCACAAACTAACCGGTTGATGAAGGGTGTGAAGGGTGGTCTTCCTAGTGCGATGTTGAGTTGATCCGAGAGCTTGATGTTTCCGATTTGGTTCCGAGAAGGAGGAGAGGAGAGGAGGTGACCTTGGTCTTGGTTTGCTAGGGTTTAGTGAAGAAGATGAGAGGAGAGTGTGAGAAGAGATTGTGTAAAATGGTTAAGGGAGGTGGGGTTGGGTTTATATAGTGCACCGAGTTGGGCTAGGGGGGTTTCCGGGTTGGGTTTAATTCCTACAAGGCCAAGGCCTAGCCGGCCCATTACTAATGTTCACTCGAGACCGTGGTCTCGAGTCGGGTTGCTTGTGGTTTCGGCTCATATGTATTACACATATATATATATATATATATATCTAAATTCACCGATACGTAAATACACATTAACATATAACACGAAAGTCCACGGGTTTACATTTAATAAGTATACACACGTAAGTTACATCACAAAAGGTTTCCCGGGAAAATCCGAAGTGTCACAAAGGTGACACAAAAGCGAAACTTTAAGTACCACTGGAGCGAAACCACTAATTGTTACTAAAAGCAAAACCTTGATTGGTCACAAGAGCGAAACCACTAGTTGTCTCTTGGAGCGAAAGCAGATTTGACTACACAAGCGAAACCACTAACATGACTAAAAAGCGAAACCACTTGAGCGAAACTATAAGTCTGACACTTGAAGCGGAACCTTACGAGCGAAACTCCAAAAATTTGGAGCGAAACCTCTCAGCTTAGTGACACAAAAGCGAAACCAGGTGTCCAAATAAGCGAAACTATCATACAATTTGGAGCGAAACCTCTCTACTTTGTGACAGAAAACCGAAAGCAGGTGTCCACATGAGCGAAACTACACAATGTTCGTATAAGCGAAACCTACTCGAATAGCAATTTGGTCCATTTTTAGTCCGAATTTCAGTCTCAAACTTTCAAGGGTTTGTCTATGTCTAATTGTCTACAATCTGTAACATTTTGAACAAGTTTCGACCAGTAAATCTCTCTGAAATGATGAAAGAAGGTGTAGAAATCAGAATTTTTGAGCGAAAACGAGCTAAACGGTAAGAACTCTTCCTCCTGAGCTCTGATACAACTTGTAGGAACGTTATACGACTTGATGAGTCAATCAGAAGAGTGCTCTGACTGAATCAGAGACGGAATTCATTGATTTAGTCTTTGTTTAGCTTGATTTCACTATTAACTACTGATTGTATTGATTTCACAGCAATTACAACTCAGTCTTCACACCGACAGCACCTCGGCGTGGAATTACACAAAGTTCTTTCTCCCTAGTTCCGCTCAAATGACCTGCTATATATAGTTGTTGTAGTTTCGCTCCAAGGGTCATGTCTGAATAAGCGAAACCTTCAACTGACCATATAAGCGAAACCTCCAACTTACCATATAAGCAAAACCTCTATAAAATGTCCCTATAAGCGAAACTAACTCACTAACAACATACATTTTCAGTTTTCTCGTAAACTGTGCCCTAATCTATACAATACAATGCAAGACTCGATACAAGACGAAGTCGACAGATGTAGTGCACCAACACTTTTCAGCTATCTGCGATACGTTTCAAGAGCAGGGTGTCACCGAAGACGCCTGTGACAACCCGTATTTCGAACATACTTTCGTGTAACGTTACGTGCTTATGTGAACTATATTAATTGATTTAATGCATGATGTTATGTGAATATGTATACTTGTCACGGAAGCCTTTAGGGCCGCACACTTCATCCCTCGTTGCACCATTTTCTCGGCCCACACTATGCTTGACTCGAAACCATTTGGCAACCCGTGTAAAAGGGTTCGGCCCATTCCTTTATTGCGCGTAACACTAGGAGTAGGGGTATACTCCTCATAATTGCGAAAACACCTTGCACATACACAAACCCTAGTGCTCTCTCTCTCTCTCTCTCTCTCTCTCGTTTTTCCTTGGAACCGGACGGCAGCCCCACCCGAAACCAACCATCACGAGAAATCTAGGCTCCTCGGTGTTCTGGTTAGTGTTACTTCTTGATTGCTATCTATGCTTGATGCCATGTACGAATTAGGGTTTTATGCTAGTAATATTGATTGATAATACTATGTGTCGGTTCATGTGTTTAGATGCTATACCAGGGTTGTATGATGCTAAGATTGTGTGATTAACATGGATCGGTAATATGCTAATCGGTTTGAGTGTATGGTTGTTAATCGGCTGTGATGTTATGATTTGTGACTATGAGTTAGGTTGCATGATAGTTTATAACTTGGTTAATCACATGAATCCGATCATATGCTCTGCATGTTGGTAAATGGTTGTTCTTGAATATGATATGAACGTATATGAACATGTTTGAAGATGCTATGAAACTGTGAATGTTGTTGATTTGATCTGATTGTGAAACTGCCAAATCTGTTTGCTAACATTACGGAAGGAATGAACTGGAATTATGGAAAGTTGTTACAATCTGCTTGTCTCGACCAGGGTTGCGAGTCGAGAACTCTTAGTCTCGACTCGAGACCTCAGCACCGACACAAAACAACACAACCCGAGACTTGTATTGCGAGTCCTGTTGCGACTCGAGACCTGACTCGAGACCACCCAGTCTCGAGTGATATATGCACCAGTCGAGATCTCCCTTGTTGCGACTCGAGATCTCTAGTCTCGACTCGAGACCATATGCACGTGCACACACAGTTGGACTTGCACACTATTACGAGCCCAACTAATTGGGCCGGATACTTGGACTTGTTTACGTGTCTGCTATTGGACTGCTATGTAATACTTGTGCATGCCATGATTTTTACTTGTGTACATTACGTGTAGAACATACGTGCTATATTCGAATACGAACCTGACTTGTATGATAACCATGCTAGGACGTGGTTGATCACCATATAGCTTACTTGAACTTTCTGTGTATCTGCCGAGCAAAACCAAGGTGAGTTCACACAGCCAAGGCATGGGGTTCCCGGGTGGGAATGGGATTGGATGACTTACTGTATATGCTCAGATGATAGAACCTAACGACACGATACGGCTAGACTAGTAACACTTATTGAACTGATCTTCGCACACCTGCCAAGGGTTGGCCGCGATATTATGACTGACTTCGCATACCTGCCTTAGGAAGGCCGCGAACTAAATTTACTAATCTTCGCACACCTGCCTGGGCGCCGCGATACAAATAAACCTAGTCTAGAATACTTGGGAAGAACATCCCCAAATCTTCGCATACCTGCCTGGGAGGCCGCGATGGAAACTAATACGATACCTGACATAACGAACGGACATACTACTACTCACACTATACTATTACTGAACTATAAACTGTGAACTCGCTCAACTAGTTGTTGACTCTCTGCTGCATGCCTTGCAGGACCTTAGGCACTTATGGAGCTTGCACTGGGAAGGAGCAGGTCGTTGTGGGCAGTGGATCGTGAATGCTTGCTAAACACTTATGACATTTCATACATTATTAATTATGTTGGGTTTTACTTACATGCTTCCGCTACTTAAACAAAGTTTGGTTTGAACGTCAATCGCATTGAATTGGGTTTTATGAATAACTTAACTATTATACACTATGTTTGATATGATTGATGGCTTGATCCTGGACATGTCACGCCTCCAAGCGGTGGTACTCCGCGTGTGGATTTTGGGGGTGTGACAGATTGGTATCAGAGCCATTGGTTATAGAGAACTTGGTTTTAATAGGGGAAAAACGTTTTTATTAAAACCAGACTATAACCAGAACAGTGCTCTCAACGATCCACAACGACGCTTCGCTCCACGTGCAAGACTCGACATCCTAGGTAATATGGTTTATGTTTATTGCCTACTTGCTAGATTGCATAGAACTTTGCTCGTAGTATGCTTAGATACACATGACCCTATTACATGAGAATACTTATGTGCTTACACTCTTCTGTCATCGCACTACTTGCGAACCATCCTCACTTATGCTACTTTTACTATGAAGATCATGTCTGGACGAATTAATATGACTCAAGCCCAGTTGACGGCTCTCATTAACGAACAAGTTGCTGCGGCATTTGCAGCCGCACAAGCAGGAGGTATATCCTGTAGTCATAACTCACACTAGGATCTTTAGATCCTACACTCCTAAACCAACTCTTGTGTTTAACCATGTCCTATTCGTACACAATAGGTCAACACGCACCGCAACCAGTTTGCACTTTCAAGAACCTCATGGACTGTCGTCCAAGTACGTTCAGTGGCACGGAAGGAGCAGTGGGACTACTCCATTGGTTTGAGAAGCTCGAGTCAGTGTTCGAGATGTGTGAATGCCCTGAGGCTCGCAGGGTCAAGTACGCCACGGGTACGTTGGAAGGAATCGCGCTAACTTGGTGGAACGCGCAAGTTCAGATTCTAGGGTTGGCAGCTGCTAACGCCACACCTTGGAACGATTTTAAGGAACTCATCAAACGTGAATACTGCACGCGGGATGACATCCACAAGTTGGAAGATGAATTTTACCATATGAAAATGACGGGGTCAGAAATTGAAGCCTACACGAAACGATCGAACGAACTGGCCATCTTGTGTCCAACCATGGTGGACCCTCCAATCAAGCGTATCGAATTGTACCTCAAGGGTCTAGCATTAGAAATTCAGAGCCATGTTACATCGGCAAACCTCGACAACATCCAAGACATTCAGCGTCTTGCTCATCGCCTTACGGATCAGGCGGTGGAACAGAACAAGCTGCCCAAACGCGTCAGTGCTACCACTACTGCTGTCACTACTTCTGCTACGCCCAGTGACAACAAGAGAAAATGGGAGGGGGGTTCCAGCAAGGGATCAGTTTCTGTTCAGTCTCAAGCACAGCAGCGCAAGACAAATGACTACCAGAGTCCGAATCAGCAATCATCAGGCAGTCAGGGACAGGGTAGATATCGGGGAGTTCACCCATGGTGTAGTAGGTGCAACAAACACCACAGTGGAAGATGTCGCAGGGAACGTTGTCAGAGATGCCTCAAGATGGGTCATGAGGCCAAGGATTGTAGAAGTGCGCGACCAGCAAATCAGAACCAACAACTCCCACCGCCAGCTCCACAGAACCAGCAGCAGCAGCCACAGCGTGGAAACCGGGGATGTTTCCAGTGTGGGGCTGAAGGCCACTTCAAACGTGATTGCCCTCAATTGAACCAGAACCAAAATCGCAACAACAACAATAACCAGGGCAACGGAAACAACAACAACGGGGGAAACAACAACAACGGCAACGAAGCTAGGGGTCGTGCCTTCGTGCTGGGTCAGGGTGACGCAAGGAATGATCCCAATGTGGTTATGGGTAAGTTTCTTCTCGACGATATTTATGTTACTGCCTTATTTGATTCGGGCGCGGATACAAGTTATATATCATTAAAAGTGAATAGATTGCTAAAACGTGCACCAACACTCTTAACCACCAAACATGTAGTAGAATTAGCTAATGGTAAGAGTCTAGAAGCCACGCATGTAGTCAGGGGTTGTAATATTGTCTTAGCCGGTCAAGCGTTCTCCATCGACCTTATTCCCATAGTCTTGGGAAGCTTCGATATCGTTATAGGGATGGATTGGTTATCCCAACATCAGGCAGAGATCTTATGTAGCGAGAAGATCGTACGTATTCCTCGTTCTAGTCAAGAACCTCTCGAAGTTCAAGGCGACAAGAGTGGTGCTGTGGTTGGCATCATCTCTTTCTTAAAGGCGCAGAAATGTTTACGAAAGGGTCACACTGCCATTTTGGCACTTGTTACTGATGCATCAGCAAAAGAAAAGAAGCTGGAGGATATTCCAGTAGTACGCGACTTTCCTCAAGTGTTTCCTGAAGATTTACCTGGGCTATCACCTCATCGCCAAGTCGAATTCCAGATTGAGTTAGCTCCTGGAGCAGCACCTATAGCCCGCACACCGTATCGTTTAGCTCCAACCGAACTGGAAGAACTGTCGAAGCAGTTACAAGAACTCTTGGAAAAGGGTTTTGTTCGTCCAAGCTCTTCGCCTTGGGGAGCCCCAGTGTTATTTGTGAAAAAGAAGGACGGCACTTTCAGGATGTGCATAGATTACCGGGAACTGAACAAGGTGACGGTGAAGAACCGTTACCCTCTTCCGCGCATAGACGACTTATTCGACCAGTTGCAAGGGTCGTGCTACTACTCCAAGATCGACTTAAGGTCGGGTTACCATCAGCTGAGAGTCCGAGAGGAGGACGTCTCCAAGACAGCATTCAGAACTCGTTACGGTCACTACGAGTTTCTAGTCATGCCATTTGGGCTTACGAACGCGCCTGCAGTTTTCATGGATCTTATGAACAGGGTGTGCAAACCCTATCTAGACAAGTTCGTCATTGTTTTCATCGACGACATTCTGATCTACTCCAAGAGTCAGGAGGAACACGAGCAGCACTTACATCTTATCTTGGAACTGCTACGAAAGGAGCAATTGTACGCCAAGTTTTCTAAATGCGACTTCTGGCTTCGTGAAGTCCACTTCTTAGGCCATGTGGTGAACAGGGATGGGATTCATGTCGATCCATCCAAGGTAGATTCGATCAGGAACTGGCCTGCACCGCGTACACCAACGGAAATACGCCAATTCTTGGGTTTGGCGGGTTACTACAGACGGTTCATCAAAGATTTCTCCAAGATCGCACAGCCGCTTACACTACTGACCCAGAAGGGTGTCACCTACCGTTGGGGAGGTCCCTAGGAAACCGCTTTTCATTACCTAAAGGATAGGCTTTGCAGCGCACCTATTCTCTCATTGCCAGAGGGCACGGACGACTTTGTGGTTTCTTGTGACGCGTCGATACAGGGTCTTGGTTGTGTATTGATGCAGCGGGATAAAGTTATAGCCTACGCTTCTCGTCAACTTAAGGCTCACGAACGGAACTACACGACACACGATTTAGAGCTGGGAGCTGTTGTTTTCGCGCTTAAGATATGGCGACACTACCTGTACGGTACCAAGTGCACAATTTACACCGATCACAGGAGCCTCGAGCATATCCTTAAGCAGAAGGATTTGAACATGCGTCAACGAAGATGGGTCGAACTTCTGAACGATTATGAATGCGCCATCAAGTACCATCCAGGCAAGGCCAATGTTGTGGCTGACGCCCTCAGTCGAAAGGACACTCTACCTAGACGCGTACGAGCCTTGCAGCTCACTATTCAGTCCAGTCTTCCAGCACATATACGAACTGCTCAGATGGAAGCACTAAAACCTGAAAACGTCAAGGCTGAAGCCTTACGCGGCTCAAGGCAGCAAATGGAACAAAAGGAAGTCGGTGCTTACTACGTAACGGGGCGTATTTGGGTCCCACTTTATGGCGGGTTACGAGAACTTGTGATGGATGAAGCACACAAGTCTCGCTACTCGATACATCCAGGTTCGGATAAGATGTACCACGACATCAGAACTACTTATTGGTGGCCTAGCATGAAGGCCCACATTGCCACTTATGTCGGCAAATGCTTGACCTGTGAAGAGTCAAGGCGGAATATCAGAAACCAGCAGGCTTACTTCAGCAACCAAAGATACCACAGTGGAAATGGGAGGAGATTTCCATGGATTTTGTTACAGGCCTGCCTAGATCTCAGCGTGGTAACGATACTATTTGGGTGATCGTGGATCGACTCACCAAGTCTGCTCACTTCTTGGCAATCAAAGAAACGGACAAGTTTTCCACACTTGCAGACATATACTTGAAGGAAGTAGTCTCAAGGCACGGGGTGCCCACCTCTATCATTTCGGATCGGGATGCACGATTCACGTCAGAGCTATGGCAAGCGATGCACAAATCTTTTGGCGCACGGTTAGACATGAGCACAGCATATCATCCTCAGACGGATGGGCAGTCTGAGCGAACGATCCAGACTCTCGAAGACATGCTTCGGGCATGTGTTATTGATTTCGGCAACGGCTGGGAAAAGCATCTCCCTTTGGTGGAGTTCTCATACAATAACAGCTATCACACCAGCATACAAGCCGCTCCATTCGAGGCATTGTACGGGCGTAAATGCCGGTCACCTCTCTGTTGGGCAGAGGTGGGGGATAGTCAGATCACGGGTCCGGAGATTGTAGAGGACGCCACAGAAAAGATTGCACAAATACGACAACGCATGGCGGCAGCACGCGACCGTCAGAAAGCCTACGCGGATAAGCGTAGGAAGCCATTGGAATTTCAGGTCGGGGACCAGGTATTACTTAAAGTCTCACCCTGGAAGGGTGTGGTTCGTTTTGGCAAACGGGGCAAACTCAATCTGCGGTACGTCGGACCATTCAAGATTATAGAAAGAATAGGCACAGTAGCCTACAGACTGAACCTACCAGCTGAACTCGGGGCAGTTCACAACGTTTTTCACGTGTCGAATCTGAAGAAATGCCTGTTAGATGAAACCCTCAAAATTCCTTTGAAAGAGCTCACTATCGACGAACAGTTGCATTTCGTCGAGGAACCAGTTGAAATCACGGACCGGGATGTTAAGGTCCTCAAACATAAGAGAATCCCACTTGTCCGAGTTCGTTGGAACTCCAAACGTGGCCCAGAGTACACCTGGGAACGCGAAGACCAGATGACAGAAAAGTATCCCCAGTTATTCGGAACCAATACAACCACTACTGAGGCTGAAGCTACTACTGCGGAATTTCGGGACGAAATTCCAGATCAACGGGAGGAGGATGTGACACCCCAGGAAAACCTGTGAACGATACAACTTACCTAGCTCCCTCAGTGAGTGCGTACCAAATTTCGGGACGAAATTTCTTTTAAGTTGGGGATAATGTGACAACCCGTATTTCGAACATACTTTCGTGTAACGTTACGTGCTTATGTGAACTATATTAATTGATTTAATGCATGATGTTATGTGAATATGTATACTTGTCACGCAAGCCTTTAGGGCCGCACATTTCATCCCTCGTTGCACCATTTTCTCGGCCCACACTATGCTTGACTCGAAACCATTTGGCAACCCGTGTAAAAGGGTTCGGCCCATTCCTTTATTGCGCATAACACTAGGAGTAGGGGTATACTCCTCATAATTGCGAAAACACCTTGCACATACACAAACCCTAGTGCTCTCTCTCTCTCTCTCTCTCGTTTTTCCTTGGAACCGGACGACAGCCCCACCCGAAACCAACCATCACGAGAAATCTAGGCTCCTCGGTGTTCTGGTTAGTGTTACTTCTTGATTGCTATCTATGCTTAATGCCATGTACGAATTAGGGTTTTATGCTAGTAATATTGATTGATAATACTATGTGTCGGTTCATGTGTTTAGATGCTATACCAGGGTTGTATGATGCTAAGATTGTATGATTAACATGGATTGGTAATATGCTAATCGGTTTGAGTGTATGGTTGTTAATCGGCTGTGATGTTATGATTTGTGACTATGAGTTAGGTTGCATGATAGTTTATAACTTGGTTAATCACATGAATCCGATCATATGCTCTGCATGTTGGTAAATGGTTGTTCTTGAATATGATATGAACGTATATGAACATGTTTGAAGATGCTATGAAACTGTGAATGTTGTTGATTTGATCTGATTGTGAAACTGCCAAATCTGTTTGCTAACATTACGGAAGGAATGAACTGGAATTATGGAAAGTTGTTACAATCTGCTTGTCTCGACCAGGGTTGCGAGTCGAGAACTCTTAGTCTCGACTCGAGACCTCAGCACCGACACAAAACAGCACAACCCAAGACTTGTATTGCGAGTCCTGTTATGACTCGAGACCTGACTCGAGACCACCCAGTCTCGAGTGATATATGCACCAGTCGAGATCTCCCTTGTTGCGACTCGAGATCTCTAGTCTCGACTCGAGACCATATGCACGTGCACACACAGTTGGACTTGCACACTGTTACGAGCCCAACTAATTGGGCCGGATACTTGGACTTGTTTACGTGTCTGCTATTGGACTGCTATGTAATACTTGTGCATGCCATGATTTTTACTTGTGTACATTACGTGTAGAACATACGTGCTATATTCGAATACGAACCTGACTTGTATGATAACCATGCTAGGACGTGGTTGATCACCATATAGCTTACTTGAACTTTCTATGTATCTGCCGAGCAAAACCAAGGTGAGTTCACACAACCAAGGCATGGGGTTCCCGGGTGGGAATGGGATTGGATGACTTACTGTATATGCTCAGATGATAGAACCTAACGACACGATACGGCTAGACTAGTAACACTTATTGAACTGATTTCGCACCTGCCAAGGGTTGGCCGCGATATTATGACTGACTTCGCATACCTGCCTTAGGAAGGCCGCGAACTAAATTTACTAATCTTCGCACACCTGCCTGGGGGCCGCGATACAAATAAACCTAGTCTAGAATACTTGGGAAGAACATCCCCAAATCTTCGCATACCTGCCTGGGAGGCCGCGATGGAAACTAATATGATACCTGACATAACGAACGGACATACTACTACTCACACTATACTATTACTGAACTATAAACTGTGAACTCGCTCAACTAGTTGTTGACTCTCTGCTGCATGCCTTGCAGGACCTTAGGCACTTATGGAGCTTGTACTGGGAAGGAGCAGGTCGTTGTGGGCAGTGGATCGTGAATGCTTGCTAAACACTTATGACATTTCATACATTATTAATTATGTTGGGTTTTACTTACATGCTTCCGCTACTTAAACAAAGTTTGGTTTGAACGTCAATCACATTGAATTGGGTTTTATGAATAACTTAACTATTATACACTATGTTTGATATGATTGATGGCTTGATCCTGGACATGTCACGCCTCCAAGCGGTGGTACTCCGCGTGTGAATTTTGGGGGTGTGACAACGCCTACAAGCTGCGTCTATTTCCATTCTCGCTTGCTGACCGTGCTCATGCTTGGTTGGAATCCCTTCCTGCGGGATCCATCACCACCTGGGCCGGGATGAAAGACAAGTTCTTAGGCAAGTACTTTCCTCCTTCCAAAACTGCTCGTCTGAGGAGCATGATTCAAGAGTTTTGCCAACAGGAGGGAGAGTCTTTTTACGAGACGTGGGAGCGTTTCAAGGAGCTGCTACTCAAGTGTCCTCATCACGGATTCGAGGATTGGACTTTAGTTGAGAAGTTCTATCATGGAGTGACGCCCGCCACGAGGAATATGCTGAACACTAAGGCTAGTGGTAATCTGATGACCGCCAAAACACCAGAGGAGTGCACTGAGATGTTCGAGGACATAGCGATGAGTAGTTACAAGGAGCGCAGATTGAAGCCTTGAAGAGAAAGGTGAACGATATGGAGTTAAAGAAGGAACAGGTGTGCGGGATATGCACTGGGAAGCATGACACGACCGCGTTTTAGCCACGGGGGTGGTTACAATTCAAATTGGAAGAACCACCAGAACTTCAGTTGGAAGAACAGCAACCCACCGGGGTTTTAGCCACGTCAGAGTTTGTTTTAGGACGCAGGAGCAGGAGCGAGTTCGGTACGAAGAACCCGACCATAGAGGAGATGCTGAGGCAAAACCAGGAGATATTAGCCAAGCAGGCGTAGTTGCTTACACAGTTCATTACGCGAGAGGATACTCGACATCAGGAGACACAGTCGAGGTTCATGGAGCATGAGACCTTCATGAAGAGTCAGAACACTGCACTGCAGAACTTGGAGAGGACAGTAGGTTCACTGGCTGATCGGCTGAACCAAAGACCTCCGGGCGGTCTCCCTAGTGGCACAGTTGGAAATCCAAATGCCACTACAAAGGCTGTCACCACTAGGAGCGGACGAGGAGCTGTTGAGGTCGAACCGGTAGTGGATGAGGACCTGGTCGATGAGGAGATTGAGCTGGAGACACCGGCTGGCAAAGTGCACCCCATGTTGCGCCCAACAAGTACAGCACAGTCCAGCGGGTCTTCAGGAGAGAAGAAGGAGGCAGAGAAGTAGCCGATGAGGGTGTATAAGCCGACACCCCGTTACCCTGGTAGGTTAGTGAAGGGTAAGCACGCAGAGCAGTATGGTCGTTTCATGGAGATGCTGAAGAAGTTACGTGTGAACATCTCGTTCGTCGAGGCTTTGGCGAAGATGCCGAAGTATGCGAAGTTATTGAAGGATCTTCTTACAAATAAGAAGAAATTAGAGGATCTTTCGACTGTCACCCTGAGTGAGGAGTGTTCTATTGTCTTGCAGAACAAGCTGCCAAAGAAAATGACTGATCCTGGTAGCTTTACCATCCCATGTCTGATTGGGAATCTTACTGTCAGCAATGCGCTTGCTAACCTAGGTGCTAGCATAAATCTCATGCCCTATTCCATATTCGCTAAGCTTGACCTAGGAGAGCCTTCCCCTACGCGCATGAGTATTCAGCTCGCCGATCGATCGGTGAAGTATCCGAGGGGCATCGTGGAGAACATGTTGGTGAAAGTCGACAAGTTCGTATTTCCAGTTGACTTTGTCATTCTCGACATGGATGAGGACTCTGAGGTCCCGTTGATCTTAGGCCGTCCATTCCTTGCCACTTCACGAGCAGTCATTGACGTATATGATGGCAAGTTGACACTTCATGTCGATGAGGATGAGGTCACTTTTGATATCCAACATTCTATGAGGCATACCAAGCAACATGATGACACTCTATTCTTTATCGATACTCTTATGTCACATGTGGGTAGCCTCCTTAGCGAGATTTGCGGGAGAGATGCGTCTGATACGCAGGTTGTGAGTGTGGATGAACAGGGAGTGGGGTCACTGAGTTGGATGTTGAGCAGGACCCTCTGTTGCAGGCTACCGAGCCTTCCCCTAGGTTTGAGGTGTTTGAGGTAATCAAGGATGGGGAGATTTTGAAGGAGATACCGTCTGTTGAGGTACCCCCACCCCTGGAGTTGAAGGAGTTGTCGTCTCATTTGGAGTACGCATTCTTGGGCGAGGGATCTCAGTTACCCGTCATCATTTCTGCTGGATTGACGGAGGATGAGAAGAAGAAGCTGATGAGTGTCCTGAGAGACCATAGGCAGGCAATTGCGTGGAAGCTGATGGACATCAAGGGTATTAACCCTTCGTTTTGCACGCACAAGGTCTTGATGGAAGAGGAGTTCAAGCCGGTGGTTCAGCCTCAGAGAAGGCTAACCCTAATATGCAGGATGTTGTGAAGAAAGAAGTGATTAAGTTGCTGGATGCAGGACTGATTTACCCGATCTCGGACTCTTCATGGGTGAATCCCGTCCATGTGGTCCCCAAGAAGGGGGTATGACAGTGGTTGTCAACGATAAGAATGAGTTGATACCCACCCGGACCTCACCGGCTGGTGAGTTTGCATAGATTATCGCAGACTCGATGATGCCATGCGCAAGGATCACTTACCTTTGCCGTTTATTGATCAGATGCTGGAGCGACTGTCAGGACAACAGTTCTGTTGCTTTCTTGACGGATTCTCAGGTTATTTCCAGATCCCTATTGCACCAGAGGATCAGGAAAAGACCACCTTTACATGCCCCTTTGGCACCTTTGCGTATCGACGCATGCCATTTGGGTTGTGTAACGCTCCAGCCACATTTCAGCGTTGTATGGTGGCAATCTTTCATGAGTTGATCGAGGACTCTATTGAGGTGTTTATGGATGACTTTTCTGTGTTTAGGAGCTCCTTCGATCATTTTTTGTGTAATCTCGAGCGTGTGCATACTCGATGTGAGGAGACGAACCTGATGCTTAACTGGGAAAAGTGTCATTTCATGGTTCGAGAGGGGATTGTTGTCACACCCCCAAAAAACCACACGCGGAGTATCACCGCCTGGAGGCGTGACTGACCAGGATCAAGCCACCAATCATATTGAACATAACAAGTAATAAGTAAAATTCAACCACACAATATGAAAGGTGTTCCAAATCAAAAACGTAGTTAAGTGTTTAACGGAAGCATAATTGTAAAAACCCAATGTAAGTATTAAGTATGAAATAAAGTAATGTTCTTAGCATGGCACACGCTGCCATGTCCCACAACGACCGCGCCTCCCTGTGCAAGCTCCATGAGTACCTAACGAACTGCAAGGTATGTAACAACGAGTCAACAACAAAGTTGAGCGAGTTCACAGTTGGTTGTTTAGTTATGGTATGTGTTTCGTAAATCGTTTGTTCGTTTTGTAAACCATGTATCATATTAATTCGTATTGCGGTCTCCCAGACATGTGTGCGAGGGTTAGTGGGGGCTTCCCATGTGTTACTAGACCGTGTGTATCGACTGCTACGAAAATGTAAGAGGTGCCCTAAGTTAATGTCTATCAGCATTGACCCTTTGCCCATAGTCCATTAGTACATGCCCGTCCGACTGGCACGGTGTGAGGTTTGTTAAACCTAATAGCGCTATTAACTAATGACCCGCTCGCCATAGGCCTCGGCGATTAAGTCGATATAAGTGAGGGACTTAATGATAGAGTTTTGGTCCAGTGTGTATACTTGGCATCCTACTCCCAGAGGATGGTTGTAATTACAGTTTAGTTCATTTACCCATTCCCAACCCTTGGGAATCCCATGCCTTGGAAAGAGTGTGAACTCACTTTGGTTTGCTCGATATGCTAAAGTATGTGCTCACAGATAATCAGTCAAGTCCTAAAGTACGCACGTGTACATAATCAGTTTGCATTCACAAAGTTTAACAAACAATCAAGATCAATCACATACATGCAAGTAACAACATAGCATCTAACAGTTATACAAGTTCAGGCAAGTCATGCTTATCATTTATCATCAGTTAGCTAACTCAGTTAACTCTAACAGACTTAGCTGAGTTCATTGTGCGGTTAACCCACTCGACGAAACACCCTTGTTTCGTCGTGACTTCCCTTCGACGAAACGCCCTTCCTTTCGTCGTGATATCCTCGGTGAAACACACTGTTTCGTCATGTCTTATTCGTCATGAATGGTTTCGACGAAACGCATTTGTTTCGTTGTTACCTTAGTTTCGTCAGGATGCATCTGTTACGTCACATAACAGCTTCGTAAAACACATAACCCCAACTGTCATCATCAACATCCTCAATCATACAGAAATCATTCACACAGTAATCATCATCTAATCATCATGAAATCTAATCATCATCCAAATTATACTACAACAACCAACATCTAGCATGAACCCTAAGTCACGAGATAGCCATATGCGACCTAGATTGCGACATGTGTGGATCCGGTGATCATATTCTATTAACACAACACCACTGATAACATACCAAGTCAGCATCAACCAATACATCAACCTCATAAGTCAATCAATTATCATAAGCAAACCCTACTCTACATTGGACTAATAAATCAAAAATCATATAAGTCATGCATTCACAGATCATCATAGCATTCATCAACAATTCGTAAACAAATAAGCACTAGTAATGACTAAGCGGTCAGAGAGATGATTAACGATTATAGCGGTGATCGAGCTTCAACGAGTGGGTGTGGCCATCGGGTATCAGGAATCTGTCTAGGGTTTGCAAACTGGTAACTGGTGAGTTTATACGTAACCCTATGTTAATATATGATCTCGTATACGAGTTGGGCTCTTACTGGGCTTTGGCGAATCATGGGCCGGCAGGTTTTTAACTTCTAAACAGTTCAGTCTAAATTACCAAGCATAACACAATAGTCACAAAAACGTTTCAACATATCACAAACGTGTACAGTTACAAAGCAACCAAGTCGTACAAGCAAACAACTAATCAGTTAACGTGCAATTAATGTGAAGACAGAATCTCGGAAACTCGAGTTGTCACATTATCCCCAACTTGAAAGAAATTTCATCCCGAAATTTAGCTTGCGGTTACTGAGGAAGCTAGTTGTGTTGTGTAGTTTACTGGTTTCCCTGGGGTGTCACATCATCCCCCTGTTGATTTGGAATTTCGTCCCGAAATTCTGTAGTAGCTTAAGCCTCAGTAGTAGTTACATTGTTTCCGAACAACTGGGGATACTTGAGTTTCATTTGGTCTTCTCTTTCCCAGGTGAACTCTGGCCACAACGGGAGTTCCAACGAACTCGAACAAGAGGTATTCTGGTGTGCTTAAGGACCTTTACGTCTCGGTCCATGATTTCAACTGGTTTCTCGACGAATCGCAACTGATCGTCGATAGTGAGCTCCTTCAAAGGAACTATGTGGGTCTCATCTGACAGACACTTCTTCAGATTTGACACGTGAAAAATGTTGTGAACTCCACCAAGTTCTGCTGGTAGGTTCAGTTTGTAGGCCACCTTGCCTATTTTCTCAATGATTTCGAACGGTCCGACATATCGCGGATTGAGTTTACCTCGTTTGCCAAAACGAACTACACCTTTCCAAGGTGAGACTTTGAGTAGTACTCGATCCCCAACCTGGAACTCGAGTGGTTTCCTACGCTTATCAGCGTAGCTTTTCTGACGGTCACGGGCTGTCACCATTCGCTGCTGTATCTAAGCAATTCTTTCCGTTGCGTCTAATACAAGTTCTGAACCCGTGATCTGACTATCACCCACCTCTACCCAACAAAGAGGTGATCGGCATTTACGCCCGTATAATGCCTCGAATGGAGCGGCTTGGATGCCGGTGTGGTAACTGTTATTGTACGAAAACTCCACTAAAGGGAGGTGTTTTTCCCAGCTGTTGCCGAAGTCGATTACACATGCACGCAGCATGTCTTTTAGAGTTTGAATAGTGCACTCAGACTGCCCATCCGTCTGAGGGTGATAAGCTGTGCTCATGTCTAACCGAGAGCCAAAAGATTTGTGCATCGCTTGCCACAGTTCTGAAGTAAAACGTGCATCACGATCGGAAATGATGGAGGTTGGCACCCCGTGCCTCGAAACCACTTCCTTTAAGTAAATGTCTGCTAAGATAGAGAACTTGTCTGTTTCCTTGATGGCCAAGAAGTGTGCCGACTTAGTGAGTCGATCCACGACACCCAAATAGTATCATTCCCACATTGAGATCTAGGCAAGCCCGTAACAAAATCCATGGAAATTTCCTCCCATTTCCATTGTGGTATCTTTGGTTGCTGAAGTAGGCCTGATGGTTTCTGATATTCTGTCTTGACTCTCGCACAGGTCAAACACTTGCTAACGTAAGTTGCTATGTGGGCTTTCATGCTAGGCCACCAGTATGTAGTTCTGATATCGTGGTACATCTTATCTGAACCAGGATGTACCGAGTAGCGAGACTTATGTGTTTCGTCCATTACAAGTTCGCGTAAGTTGCCATAAAGTGGGACCCAGATGCGTCCTGTTATGTAATAAGCGCCATCTTCCTTTTGTTCTAACCGTTGCCTTGAGCCGCGTATAGCTTCAGCCCTGACGTTTTCTGGTTTCAATGCTTCCACCTGAGCATCTCGTATCTGTGCAGGAAGACTAGACAGAATGGTAAGTTGTAATGCTCACACGCGTCTAGGTGCAATATCTTTTCGACTGAGGGTGTCAGCCACAACATTGGCTTTGCCTGGATAGTACTTGATGGCACATTCGTAATCGTTCAGTAGTTTAACCCATCGACGTTGTCGCATGTTCAATTCCTTCTGCTTGAAGATATGCTCGAGACTTCTGTGATCGGTGTAGATGGTGCACTTGGTACCGTACAGGTAATGTCTCCATATCTTACGCGCGAAAACAACAACTCCCAGCTCTAAATCGTGTGTAGCATAATTATTTTCATGAATCTTAAGTTGGCGCGAAGCGTAAGCAATGACTGTATCCCGTTGCATCAATACACAACCAAGACCCTGTATTGATGCGTCACAATAAACCACGAAATCGTCCGGGCCTTCTGGTAATGAAAGAATAGGTGCGCTGCAGAGTCTATCCTTTAAGTGCTGAAAAGCTGTTTCCTGTGTACTACCCCAACGATAAGTAACGCCCTTCTGTGTTAGTGAGGTGAGAGGTTGCGCAATCTTCGAGAAGACTTTGATGAACCTCCTGTAGTAACCTGCCAAACCCAAGAATTGGCGAATTTCCGTTGGTGTGCGAGGTGCAGGCCAGTTCTTAATCGAGTCTACCTTGGATGGATCAACATGAATCCCATCCTTGTTCACCACATGGCCTAGAAAGTGGACTTCACGAAGCCAGAAGTCGCATTTTGAAAACTTGGCGTATAACTGTTCTGTTCGAAGAAGTTCCAAAATAAGCCGTAGATGCTGTTCGTGTTCCTCCTGACTCTTAGAGTAGATCAGGATGTCGTCGATGAAAACTATAACGAACTTATCCAAGTAAGGCTTGCACACTCTATTCATAAGATCCATGAAGACTGCAGGTGCGTTTGTTAACCCGAATGGCATGACCAGAAACTCGGAGTGGCCGTAGCGTGTTCTGAATGCTGTTTTGGTGACATCCTCGTCCCGGACTCTCAGTTGATGGTAGCCTGACCTCAGATCAATCTTGGAGTAGTAGATCGACCCTTGCAACTGGTCGAATAAGTCATCAATACGTGGAAGAGGATAACGATTCTTCACGGTCACCTTGTTTAGTTCGCGGTAATCTATGCACATACGGAAGGTACCGTCTTTCTTCTTCACAAATAATACTGGAGCTCCCCAGGGCGAAGAGCTAGGACGTATAAAACCTTTATCCAAAAGCTCTTGCAGTTGTGTAGATAGTTCTTCCAATTCCAATGGAGCTAAGCGATACGTGCTCGAGCTATGGGCGCTGCTCTAGAAGCTAGCTCGATCTGGAATTCGACCTGACGATGAGGCGGTAACCCAGGTAGATCTTCAGGAAACACTTGAGGAAAGTCGCGTACCACTGGAAAATCCTCCAATCTCTTCTCTTTCGTTGATACATCAGTAACAAGTGCTAACATAGCGGTGTGGCCCTTGCGCTAACACTTCTGAGCCTTGAGAAAGGAGATGATGCCCACCACAGCACCAATCTTGTCGCCCTGAATTTCGAGAGGTTCTTTACTAGAACGGGGAATACGAACAATCTTCTCTTTGCATAGGATCTCTGCTTGCTGTTGGGACAACCAATCCATCCCGATGACGATGTCGAAACTACCCAGAACTATAGGAATGAGATCGATAGAGAAAGTCTGACCAGCTAAAACTATGCTACAACCCTTGACTATGTGTGTGGCTTCTAGACTTTTACCGTTAGCTAACTCTACGACATGTTTGGTGTTCAAAGGTGTTGGTGCGCGTTTAAGCGTTTGACTAACTTTCAGAGACACATAACTGGTATCCGCACCCGAATCAAATAAAACAGTAACATAAAAGTCATCGAGAAGAAACTTACCCATCACCACATTAGGATCATTCCTTGCATCACCCTGACCCAGCACAAACGCTCGACCCCTGGCGCCATTATTTCTATCATTGTTTCCCCCGTTCTTGTTCCCATTGCCCTGATTATTGTTGTTGTTCTGATTCTGGTTTAACTGGGGGCAGTCCCGCTTGAAGTGGCCTTCAGCACCACACTGAAAGCATCCCCTGTTGCCTCGCTGCTGCTGCTGGTGGTTCTGTGGAGCTAGTGGTTGTTGTTGCTGGTTCTGATTCGCAGGTCGTGAGCTCCTGCAATCCTTAGCTTCATGACCCATCTTGAGGCATCGCTGACAACGACCCTTGTTGCACTGACCATTGTGGTGCCTGTTGCATGTATTGCACTTCGGGAGGTTTCCTCGATATCCACCCTGCCTTTGACTACCAGAAGATTGCTGACCAGGACTCTGGTAGTTATCAGTTTTTCGCTGCTGTGCCTGGGACTGAACTGTAGTCGAACCCTTGCTGGAATCCCCATCCCATTTCCGCTTGTTATCACTGGATGTAGCAGAAGTAGTAGCATGAGTAGCACTGATACGCTTGGGCAGCTTGTTCTGTTCCATTACCTGATCTGTGAGGCGATGAGCAAGACGAGTAATATCCTGGATGGTAGCAAGATTGGACGATGTCACATGACTTTGAATTTCCGGTACCAATTCTCTGAGGTACAGCTCAATACGCTTGATGGGAGGATCCACCATAGTTGGACACACGATGGCCAGCTCGTTTGACCTTTTTGTATACGCCTCTATCTCTGACCCTGTCATCTTCAGGTTAAAGAACTCCACTTCCAACTTGTGGATGTCATCACGAGTGCAGTATTCCCGCTTGATCAATTCTTTGAAATCGTTCCATGGGATGGCATTAGCAGCCGCCAACCCCAGCATCTGAACTTGCGCATTCCACCAAGTCAGCGCAATGCCTTCAAGAGTACCAGTGGCATACTTCACCCTGCGAGCCTCAGGGCATTCACACATCTCAAAGACGGACTTGAGCTTCTCAAACCAATGGAGGAGTCCAACGGCTCCTTCAGTGCCACTAAAAGTACTAGGATGACAGTCCATGAAGGTTTTGAATGTGCAAACAGGTGGCTGAGCATGCTGACCTGTTGTGTATATAAGAAAAGGACAAAGTTAAACACAAGAGTTGGTTTAGGTGTGTAGGATCTAAAGATCCTAGTGTGAGTTATGACTGCAGGGTATACCTCCTGCTTGTGCGGCTGCCAGTGCCGCAGCAACTTGTTGGTTAATCAGAGCCGTCAACTAGGCTTGAGTCATGTTAACGCGTCCAGCCATGATCTTCATATCAAAGGCAACATAAGTGAGAGAGATTCGCGAAAATGCGATGATAGAAGAGAGTAAGCACACAAGTGTTCTTAAGCAATAGTTGTTACGTTTATCTAAGCATACCATGAGCAAAGTTCTATGTAATCTAGCAAGTAGGCAATGTAAACATAAATTATATCACCTAGAATGTTGAGTCTTGCACGTGGAGCGAAGCGTCGTTGTAGATCGTTGAGCACTGTACAGGTTATAGTCTGGTTTTAACAAAACTTTTTCCCCTTATTAAAACCAAGTTCACTATAACCAATGGCTCTGATACCAATCTGTCACACCCCCAAAAAACCACATGCGGAGTATCACCGCTTGGAGGCGTGACTGACCAGGATCAAGCCACCAATCATATTGAACATAACAAGTAATAAGTAAAATTCAACCACACAATATGAAAGGTGTTCCAAATCAAAAACGTAGTTAAGTGTTTAACGGAAGCATAATTGTAAAAAGCCAATGTAAGTATTAAGTATGAAATAAAGTAATGTTCTTAGCAAGGCACACACTGCCATGTCCCACAACGACCGCGCCTCCCTGTGCAAGCTCCATGAGTACCTAACGACCTGCAAGGCATGTAACAATGAGTCAACAACAAAGTTGAGCGAGTTCACAGTTGGTTGTTTAGTTATGGTATTCGTTTCGTAAATCGTATGTTCGTTTTGTAAACCATGTATCGTATTAATTTGTATCGCGGTCTCCCAGACATGTGTGCGAAGGTTAGTGGGGGCTTCCCATGTGTTACTAGACCGTGTGTATCGACTGCTACGAAAATGTAAGAGGTGCCCTAAGTCAATGTCTATCAGCATTGACCCGTTGCCCATAGTCCATTAGTACACGCCCGTCCGACCGGCACGGTGTGAGGTTTGTTAAACCTAATAGCGCTATTAACTAATGACCCGCTCGCCATAGGCCTCGGCGATTAAGTCGATATAAATGAGGTACTTAATGATAGAGTTTTGGTCCAGTGTGTATACTTGGCATCCTACTCCCAGAGGATGGTTGTAATTACCGTTTAGTTCATTTACCCATTCCCAACCCTTGGGAATCCCATGCCTTGGAAAGAGTGTGAACTCACTTTGGTTTGCTCGGTATGCTAAAGTATGTGCTCACAGATAATCAGTCAAGTCCTAAAGTACGCACGTGTACATAATCAGTTTGCATTCACAAAGTTCGACTAACAATCAAGATCAATCACATACATGCAAGTAACAACATAGCATCTAACAGTTATACAAGTTCAGGCAAGTCATGCTTAATATTTAACATCAGTTAGCTAGCTTAGTTAACTCTAACAGACTTAACTGAGTTCACTGTGCGGTTAACCCACTCGATGAAACACCCCTGTTTCGTCGTGAATTCCCTTCGACGAAACGCCCTTCGTTTTGTCGTGATATCCTCGGCGAAACACACTGTTTTGTCATGTCTGATTAGTCATGAATGGTCTCGACGAAACGCCTCTGTTTCGTTGTTACCTTCGTTTCGTCAGGATGCATCTTTTACGTCACATAACAGCTTCGTAAAACACATAACCCTAACTGCCGTCATCAACATCCTCAATCATACAGAAATCATTCACACAGTAATCATCATCTAATCATCATGAAATCCAATCATCATCCAAATTATAATACAACAACCAACATCTAGCATGAACCCTAAGTAGCGAGATAGCCATATGCAACCTAGATCGCGACATGTGTGGATCCGATAATCATATTCTACTAACACAACGCCACTGATAACATACCAAGTCAGAATCAACCAATACATCAACCTCATAAGTCAATCAATTATCATAAGCCAAACCTACTCTACAACGGACTAATAAATCAAAAATCATATAAGTCATGCGTTCACAGATCATTATAGCATTCATTAACAATTCGTAAACAAATAAGCACTAGTAATGACTAACTGGTGTAGGATCGGACTTCGACCTAAATGAGTCGTTCGGAAGAGCTCAAATTCGTTTCAGCGGCGGAAACAAAGAAACGAACGTATACACAACTTGTATTACACTTTAATCCTCTTTTATATTGATATAACAGCAATTACAGTAAGAGGAAATACCGGCAGCACCTCGGTATTAGTTTCGAACCACGTTACAAATGAAATCAACAATGACCTATATATACTAGCTAGGAACCGCTCCAAATGACATGCCATAAAGGCGGTTCAACAACTATGCCGTAAAGGCGGTTCCACTATGTTCATAAAAGCGGTTCCATCATGTTGACCTTATGCGCGATTCCACTGCTTCCGAATAGGCGGTTCCACATGAATGAATAAATGATCCACACATGCAAGCCTTAAATGCGATCCTTGTCATCTTGAACTCTTCATTTAATTGGACCTTATAAATGCAACATCTCATTTGACCTCATGTTGGTCCAATCAACACAAACATGGAAAATATGAACCTTTGACTTCATATATCCCTTTTTGTCGTTTGCTGTTAATGATTATAATAGAATTTTGATGATGTCACATGATGTCATCATTAAGCATGATGACATCATGCTTGACCAGATCCGTATCGCAACCCGAACTCGACATTAGACGTAGTCGACAGATGACTGCACCAACAGACTCCCCCTCAGATGTTGACGAGTCTAAAGTGTCGAGTCTTCAACGACTTCAGTCTTTATCAGTCTTTGGGCTTCTCTCTATCTATCTTCAGACTCCTCCTCTCGATTTGCTGGCATTCCTTTGATCTTCAGCAACATCTTCAGGATCGACGTCTGGCTTTCCTGCATAAACTCTACCTCAGAGTAAATTTCTTTCACATACATATTTTAAACATATGAACTTGCACCAATCCAGATTCTCATTCAAAACAAACATAAATTTTGATGAACCACTTGAAAAGGTTAGATTATGAAAACATTTTAATTTCATACAAACACTTCCCCTCAAGTATTGCTCATCATGTTTAGCACTCGGAATTTTGAAAATCAGCCATCCAACATCAGTTGTCGAAAATCTTTTTGACTTTTTCAAAATTTATGCTAAAACACACTTAAAATCTTTTTGTATTTTGAAATAAAGAAACTAAAATGCAGAAATAAACTATTTACAAACAATATTTTTTGTGAGCTCGTGCAAGAGGATCATATCAGTTTTGAGACAAATCACCAACACCGTTAAGCTTTAAACATTCTCAGTTTTAAACAATTTACCTAGATTGTCAGTATGTTTGTCCACTTAAATTTTCACACAAATTTCAATTGATTCGAGATACGAAATTAATGTTTTAGAGACTTAAACTTAATTGTGTATCACTCCACTTGAATATACTCCCGTATCCAGATCCCAAATATTCAGTCTTACAGGTGAGTATACCACAGATGATATCTGTAAAGGGGTTAAATGCGAAACCGTGAGAGCTCAGGTCAGAACTTCCGTTCAGCAGAGAGATGACGGCTCGACTTTTGGTGGGTCCCCTTTAGAGGATCTTTTTGCATTTCAACAGCAGCGACTATCAATTTTATTGTTTCATCAGCATGCTGAGGGCGAAGCTTATGTTTCAAAGCTTTAGCAGAAAGTATTATCCGGGGACTAGGTCAGTACTTCCATATAGCAGAAGTCCCGGGATAATACCCCAGATATCACTGAGTATAAAGACCTAGTATCTCAGAATACGGGACCTTTCAAACAAGATTTCGGGGGTTACCCATATATTCAAGAATAGTTACCCACGAATTAAGCAAGTTTGATTTAGATTTATATCTCGTTTCAATTTACTAAATGTGCGAAAATCTACTGACACATCCGCAGTAAGATTGTTTAACACTTTTTAACTTTACATTTCTTTAGCGTGCCGTGATAGTCCACTGATGTACTATCATTTCCTCTTTTTCGCAACAAAACTCATTTCTGAATTTTATCATGTTTTTGGCTTTTTCAAATTTCAAATGTTTTTGGATTTTCTGAAATTTCCCTACTCCCCCTAAAATGCAAACACATTTTAAAGAAAATTTGAAAACTTCTAAATTTTTACCTACTAGAAACATAAAAAGTAAAACAAACTGTACAGAAACTTGACAACTGACACTGAATCACATCAAATCGCCATTCACTAGGCATAAACAATCTGAACTCCCCCTATCACAAATCATTTTCTCATTTAGATTTCAAAACACTTAAGTTTGTTTCAATCAAAATGATTTTTTCGGAAAATAAATTTGTGTTGATATCAACCACTTGTAGGTTTATCAATTTTAAAACGGGGATGTGGTTCATCATCTTGTCTATCTTTTGTCATGAATAGTAAATCAAGTACAATTTAATGTCCCTGATTTACCATTTGCCTCTAAGAACCTTCTGTATCACTTGTAAATGTAAACACTTCAAAGTATCCAAACATCTCAAAATTTAACCACAATTACCACTTGTGGGATCAAGATTACCACTTGTAGATACAATGGTTACCACTTGTAGGAATGTGACCTCTACATTACCATTTTCAACCAGAATGTCGATTCCTGCTTCGCAATTACCCACCTGGAAGCTCCGGCGTAGTCCTTCATCCTGTAAACAAAAACATTCAAGCATTAACCACAAATATTCAAACTTCTCAAATACTTGAAAGATGCCGATTCATGATCCACGATATAAACTTGGGATCTCCGGCGTAGTCCTATGACTATTTAAACAATTTCACCCAAGCCTGACTGCCCTTGGGTGATTTTGAATTCTTGCTCAACAATGGTGGAAAGTTTTTCTCATCCATTGTTAAACTAGAATTCTCAACTTTTACCTCAACCAATGGCTCCTCTGGTTTTACCATACCAGAATCATTGCCTGAAGGTGGCTTGTCCGACTTTGACCTGTCAGATTCATCGCCGACCTTTTCTTTCTTCTTCTCTCTCTGTTCTGTCCTCAGATTTGTATCTGATGAATTCGTCTTGCTTGTTTTTGCAACTGAAGGAGTCGATTCATCAGAACTTTTATTCTGTTTATCCTGTGAACCTGAGAACAAAATCTTCTCGAGATATTCTCTCGCTTTCTTCCTCTTCTTCCTCAGTCGGTCTTTCTACCCCTGAGAAAGTTTAACTTTCGTCTCTAGAACTTTCGGTTGTTGAACTTTTGGTTCTCGAACTTTTAGTTCTTCGGGCTTGACCTTGACTGGAATTCTTGCCACTTTCTGAGACATAACCCTTGATCTTCCCATTGATCTCCTCGGGCAATCTCGGGCAATGTGACCTTTGATATTGCAGTTATAGCACCTCCTGGTCTCATATCTCCAGTACTGGCAATTAACAGCAATGTGTCCATGATAGCCGCAGCTGTAACACATTCTGTTATCGTACCAGTTATCACCGTTGTACCAAACACTCAAGTCGTAACACTGTTTGGCCTGGTGATATTCCTTCCTCAACTTTGATGGATTTGACGTTTTAGCACTGTGGTCTGACCTGCACCACTTATTACCAACATTTTTTGAGTTTACATTTTTTATTTTTTGTAAATTTTGTTTTTGATTGGATGATCGATCCGATGAACTTTTATTATCTTTTTGTTTCTGTTCTGCTTTCTTCTTCAAAGGCTTTTGCTTAGAACATTCACCTTTTTCGGTCGATTGCAAAACAGTTTTCTGAAATTTTTCTTTCAAATTTAAAAACAATTTTTGTTTTTCTTTTTTAATATTTTCATCATCGGATGCATCATCACAATCTTCAACTTTGACAGAGTCAAAGTTTGTGACACAGTCACTTATTGGAACTGAATTGATCGGTTTTGGACAAGGAATATTCAACTTGTCAGATTTAGTCGCAAAACTGATCAATTTCTTTTCAAGTTCATCAATCTTGATCCTTGAACTCTTAGCTTCGTCTTCAAGCTTAGATATTCTTTCAAGATGAGACTTGATTGAATTTTCATTATCATTTTTCAAATTTTCAAGAACCGATTTTTCATTTTCCAAAACATTTATCTTTTCTTGAAGTTTCACTTCATTAGCTTTAAGATTTTTGTTCTCCAATTTTATCCAGAAATCTTCATTTTCTGATGATTTCTGTTTGCTTTCAAAGACCTTTTCATTTTCTTTCAAACCTTTGTTCTCTAATGTCAAACTGTTCACACTACCCAACAGTTTGCCATTTTCGACTTTCAACTTCTCACAAATACCCTGTAAGTCTAGAATCTGTTTTTCATCAGCTTTCTTCTTATTGTTCAACTTCTTGATCTCCAATGCTAAACTTTCTGCATCCTTCACAAGTTTGGCATTGACTGTCTTGAAGTTGTGACAATTTGAGCATACTGATGCAGACCTTGACGATTCATTCTTCACAGATTCTTTGACTTTTACAGCTTTTTCTTTCCTTTTCTCATCCTTGATCACCATCTGTTCTTCAATCCTTTTAATGAGTGGAGAAATTGTCAGTTGAGAAAATTCTCTAGAACTTCTCAAGTTCAAGACATAATCTTCCCATTCTTCTTTCGGCAAAGCACTGATAAATTTTTCAACCCACTCTTCTGGTTCTTTTGTAATATCTAAATCAGACATTGAACAAACAAGATGTTTGTATCTCTTAATGACACTCTTTGTACTTTCTCCTGGAAAACTTGAAAAAGAATCAAATTCTGTCTCTAATTTCCTTATTTTATCCATTGTTTCCTGAGTCATATTAAACACATCGAAACCCATGATTTCTTAACTCGGTTTTTCAAAAACACGGCAACAAATAATCAAAAATTGGGCCGATATCTAAGTGTGTCGGTGCTTGGATAGCTGTTGGGTCTTGGGTGGTGCAAGTGGGTTTAATGGTTGGTTCTTTTGGGCGGTGGGATAAAATTTGATTGGGTTATTTTTAGCAAATGGGGCGGTTGAATTAAATGTTTGGACGGTGTACAGCAAATCAAAAACACCCTTTTTACTTTAAAAACTACCGACAACAAGTAGTGGGGTAATCTCAATTGCTTAACAACAACTACTGGGTCAGTGGCGGTGGGCTAGTGGGCTTCACATTGGACGGTGGAAAAGGCTTTGGTGATTGGTTAATTTGGGTGGTGAACTAATAGGCCAAAACAACAACTGAATTGTTTCTTTTGAGCGGTAATTTTATATGGTTGGGCGGCACAACCTGCTGACAATGATGACAAAAGAGCGGTTCCACACTTTGACTTAACAGCGAGCCATATTAGTCCACAAAAGCGGTTCACCTGGTTCAATATATGTAATTATGAGCGACCCAATATGTGTCATAAAAAGCGATCCACCTTGTGTCAAATAAGTGGTTCAGAAGATTCCCTAAGAGCGATTCAAAGAAATGACATATGAGCGATTCCAATCATTCCCAATAAGCGATTCCAGATAATATTTCGAGCGATTCCAGAAGTGACGTCAGCAAACACAAACCGCTTTTTAAGCAAAAATCCAATTTTAACCAAATTTAAGCCGAATTAAGGTCTGAAAATTTCCAGGTTTTGTTAAGTCATGATTCCGCACACAATATGTAAATTTGAAGCGATTTTGACCGTAAAAAGTTGCGTTTCTCGAAAAAGAAAGGTGTAGAAGCAGAAAAATGATGAAAAACAAGCTGAATATGCGAGATCTCCTCCTCCTTGGCTCTGATACCAATTGTAGGATCGGACTTCGACCTAAATGAGTCGTTCGGAAGAGCTCAAATTCGTTTCAGCGGCGGAAACAAAGAAACGAACGTATACACAGCTTGTATTACACTTTAATCCTCTTTTATATTGATATAACAGCAATTACAGTAAGAGGAAATACCGGCAGCACCTCGGTATCAGTTTCGAACCACGTTACAAATGAAATCAACAATGACCTATATATACTAGCTAGGAACCGCTCCAAATGACATGCCATAAAGGCGGTTCAACAACTATGCCGTAAAGGCGGTTCCACTATGTTCATAAAAGCGGTTCCATCATGTTGACCTTATGCGCGTTTCCACTGCTTCCGAATAGGCGGTTCCACATGAATGAATAAATGATCCACACATGCAAGCCTTAAATGCGATCCTTGTCATCTTGAACTCTTCATTTAATTGGACCTTATAAATGCAACATCTCATTTGACCTCATGTTGGTCCAATCAACACAAACATGGAAAATATGAACCTTTGACTTCATATATCCCTTTTTGTCGTTTGCTGTTGATGATTATAATAGAATTTTGATGATGTCACATGATGTCATCATTAAGCATGATGACATCATGCTTGACCAGATCCGCATCGCAACCCGAACTCGACATTAGACGTAGTCGACAGATGACTGCACCAACAACTGGTCTGAGAGATGATCTAACGATTATTGGCGGTGATCGAGCTTCAACGAGTGGGTGTGGCCGTCGAGTTTTAGGAATGTGTCTAGGGTTTGCAAACTGGTAGCTGATGAGTTTTTACGTAACCCTTTGTTAATATATGATCGCGTATACGAGTTGGGCCCTTACTGGGCTTCGGCGAATCATGGGCCGGCGAAACACTTTGTTTCGTCAAGGAGGTTGTGACGAAACAACCTCTATTTCGTCGGGATGTACTTGGCGAAACGCATTTGTTTCGTTGGGTTGGTTCGGGGTGTAACAGTTTAAGGTTTTTAACTTCTAAACAGTTCAGTTTAAATTACCAAGCATAACACAATAGTCACAAAAACATTTCAGCATATCACAAACGCATACAGTTACAAAGCAACCAAGTCGTATAAGCAAACAACTAATCAGTTAACGTGCAATTAATGCGGAGATAGAATCTTGGAAACTCGAGTTGTCACAATTGTGCTAGGGCACAAGATTTCACAGGCGGGGCTTGAGGTTGATCAAGCCAAAGTTGATGTTATTTCCAAGCTCCCGCCGCCTACTTCTGTGAAATCGATTAGGAGTTTCTTGGGTCATGCAGGATTCTACCGCCGCTTCATCCGCGACTTTTCAAAGATTGCTTGCCTGATGACCTAGCTGTTGGAGAAGGATAGGCCATTCGTGTTCGACGATGAGTGTTTGAGGGCCTTCGAGTTGATTAGGGAGAGGTTAGTGAGTGCTCCCATAATGATTGCACCCGATTGGAGCCTCCCATTCGAGATCATGTGCGATGCTAGTGATTTCGCCGTTGGGGCCGTTCTAGGGTAGCGTAGGGAGAAACAATTTCATCCCATTTACTATTCTAGCAAGACCCTAAACGACGCCTAGGAGAATTACACCACGACAGAGAAGGAGTTGCTAGTAGTCGTATTCGCGTGCGACAAATTCCAGTCTTATCTTGTGCTGTCAAATACCGTTATAAAAAGGGTGGATTCGGCTACTTCAGGAGTTTGATCTGGAAGGATGCGAAGCCGAGGCTGATTCGGTGGATTCGGCTACTTCAGGAGTTTGATCTGGGAATCCGAGATAAAAAGGGTGCTGAAAACGTAGCTGCTGATCATTTGTCAAGACTAGAGAGCCCCAAGATAGAGAAAACTCGGGAGGATAGGATTGGGGATGAATTCCCCCATGAGGTATTGATGTTCTTGAAAGCCCACGAGGAAGGCTTTCCCTGTTTCGCTGATCTAGCGAATTACTTGTCTACAGGTGACCTTGCGGAGGGCATGACACACCAGGAAAAGAAGAAATTCTTTGCAGACGTCAAGCACTACATTTGGGAGGATCCTTACTTGTTTAGGATCGGTGCGGACCAGGTTATTAGAAGATGTGTGTTTAGGTCCGAGTCTCGCAGTATTCTGCGACATTGTCATGAGGGACCGACTGGTGGCCATTATGGTGCGGCTTACACCGCCAAACGAGTGTTTGACGCGGGTTTTTATTGGCTGACTATCTTTAGGGGCGCACATGAGTTTGTGCGAAGCTGTGATGCCTGTCAAAGGACAGGAAATATCTCATCCCGTAATGAGATGCCTCAAAACCTCATTCAGGTGGTTGAGGTCTTTGATATTTGGGGCATCGATTTTATGCGTCCGTTCCCTATGTTGAGGGGGAACCGATTCATCCTACTTGCAGTCGACTATGTTTCTAAGTGGGTGGAGGCAGAGGCCTTGCCTACGAACGACGCTAGGGTTGTATACATTGGAGGAGACTACACAGCCGATATTCACTAAGAGTCTGATGGGTTGGACGGATGAGACATTACCTTAGTGTGTCACCACGACACAGCTGACGACATTCTGTTCCACCATAGGAGATGGTGCGTGGGTGTCCAGTATTCCAGCTACACAGATCAGAGATCCAGTCATCCGTTTTCTTCATCGTATTCTAGCATGCACTATTCTTTCTCGATACATGAGTCTCGAGAAAGTGATACACAGGATTAGAGGAGGTTAGGGATACACAGGTAGAGATCAGAGCGATGCTTTAGCGCATCATGGATCATCTTCACATTCCTCCACAGGATTAGCAGCCGCCACCAGACCTGCAGTAGACAGCCTTAGAGTGGATTTTTGGTTATCTTCGTACTTTTTCTCCTTATTTTTGTTTTTATGATCATGGTCTGTATTGATGCATATATTCGGGGGAACTGTAAGGGTAACCGGTTGGGTCTTTTGTTGTACTTGTACTTTGATATTTATTGTATATTATGGTTGTGTTTGATATATTGCTTCTAGCCGTGCAGCTTCATTATACAGGTTATATTATGATTGCTGAGTCGCGTAAGCTGAATGGTTTGATTGTCTACGAGCAATTTATCGAGCATATCAGGGGAGTTCCCGTTTCACTTCTCCTGTTTGTTTATTGTTGTACTTTTTTTTAAATATTAGTTTATTTCCTTGTCGTTCACATTGGGGACAATGTGTCTTTCAAGTGTGGGGATGGTGGAATTTGTAAATTGAGTCTGTAAATTTTATTTTATATATATAAAAAAATATAAAAATAATAAAAAAATAAAAAATAAAAAAAGGAGTTGGTTTTGCGAGTCCCGATCCTTTAGCGCATAGAAAACGAAAAACCTTTTTAAAACGTCGGTCAAAAGCGGTTTAATTGTCGAATTTAGGAGTCGAGAGCACATGTTTCTTTAAGTTGCGGAATAGTAAGTTGATTGAATCAGTTTTTGGGAAGTAAAAGGTTTTGGGATGCCTAGGATAGTGGATTGAGCCGGAGAGTTGATTGGTTGTGCATTGTCAATATCGGTAGCCTTTATTTACCACATGATAGTGAGATTTGAGCCTTTACATGTTTCATATTTATATGTTCACTACTTTCATTTAATGTGTGTTTACCGACTTTGTTGCATTACTTTAGAACTTGTGCGTTTTGATACAGTTTGAGACATTCGGTTAGGATTTGGCATAGATATGATAGAGGCATTAGGATCACCTTTTTATGTAGCCTTTGTGTTTGACCTGTTTCACCATTACCCTTAGTTACGCCACTTTGAGCCTAGCCATTCGTTTGTTACCAGTTTGTGATTTGATAGCCGGATCGTGTTACTTGATTATTATATTAGAAAAAAAAAGAAAAAAAAAAGAGAAAATCGAAAATTGAAAAAAAAAGAAAAAAAACGAGAAAAAGGAAAAAGAAAAAAATTAGAATAAAGTTATGGGTCAAAATGACCAATATGCTAGTATTCTGTTTCGTGCTTATCCGGTTTATCTTGTAATTATGCGTTTAGCCCATTGTTCCTGAATAAAATAACCTACCTTTAGCCCTTACCTACCCGTTAAAGTCCTTTAGATCCGTCTGAGTTTTAACAAATAGGTGGAAATCTGATTGATGTACAAGCTTATGATAGTGTTGCTTCATAGTTTGGTTTTGAGAGTTCACAAGAATTATCATATATATCAACCGAGTGTCGAGTGAAATTACGAAGGGTGTTGACATTGCATGATTGGTTGCTTGAAGGTGAGAAAAGCTTGATTAGGTAGGCTCGTTTTTTGAAAAATATTTTGAATGATTAACTTTTGAACATTGTAAGTCTTGCGAAACTTCTGTGTTTGATGATTTCGTAGTTCGCGTTATAACTCGTTGGAGATTTGTGTTGTTGTTGGCCGTTTAAGTTGGACATGTTGCTTAGGATTTTGCTTAGGGACAAGCAAACGGTTAAGTGTGGGGATGTTTGATGTGTTTAGAATTATACACATTTTACATATCGAATTCTCTACATTTTGATGGGTTTGTAATTGGTTTTCCCGCGATTTTGGTACTTATTTGATTACATGTTATATTTACAGAAATCCGCGAAGAACCTGTTGATTTCGCGATGAAAACAAAGGAAAGTAATTGCAGCGAAAGGAGACGTGTCGGAAAACAAGGAAAAAAAGAAATAAAAGTTGCTGCACAGGAGCCTTACGGACCGCAAACCTTACCACATACGGTCCGTAAGAGGGGGCGCGCGCAGTTTTTCTTCTAAACAGGCTTACGGGCCGCAAGCTTTACTCCATACGGTCCACAAGAGAGTCGGTTTTCACAAAAAATTCTTATAAATACAAGGCAGCCGATTAGGGTTTGATAACTCGCATACCAGACGGCATTGGAGCATTCTTGGATGATTTTGGAGCATCTTAGAGCTGGTTGAAGGTCTTGGAAGCTTTCGGTTCGAGATAGGAGCGCTTTGGGTTCGTTAAACATTCATTTTTCGCATTTATTTCACTTTGAATCATGAATTCCATTGTTTTCAGATTTGTTCAGTTGTTTTATTGATCATTATGAGTAGCTAAACGTATAAACTACTTAGGTGGAGATGAACTAGATGTTTGTGACGTTGTTTTGACTTGTTTTGGTTATTTTATGCGATTTACATAACTTTGCCTTGTGATTGATCTTGATATTGCATGTTGGTGTGTTGTGATTGATTATTGATTGATAAATTCAGCAGTTTAGGCACGAAGAAATTCACCCTAGACTTAGGATTTAATATGAATCAGTTAATCTTATGGTTTTTTGGTTTGAATATTGAGTTTAGAAATAAACCAAGTTAATTAATAATTAAAATCAGTAACTAAAACTAGCATCCTCATCTTTTGACTCGAAAGACGATTAAGGTGAGCTAGGTTATTAGCTAATCATTGGTGGGTAAATTGGGTGACCGATAACTTGGGCTCATTTATTACATCGTGGTTAAGGTTTCCTAGGATTTCGATCTTCAAGGTTTGGTTTGCTTTGCGTTTTGAGGGTTTTGGGGGTAGAGTTACTCTCATTTCTTGATTCTCGTAGGATTTGGTATCGATAGGTCGAGCTGGTTCGTTCTAGCACTTCACATTTCGTCCTTACCTTTCGTTTGATACATCTCTAGCGGGGGGTTAATCGAGGGATTAGGATATTTAGCCATTACCATAGTCAAGATAGCATTGCATGATTCTAGGGATTCGATACCTAGGTAGTCTCGTCTCATCATATTTGATTTAGATTTTGCTCCCGAGTTTGTGTTTGTTTGCGTGCTTGTCTTGTTTGCTATATTTTCTTAATTAATTAGGTTATTAGTTAACAATCAAATCAACTTAAAATCAAACTTAAAATTGACTTTTTTTTCGATAACGGTTCAGTATCTAATGTTTGCATATAGTGTCCACGGATTGATATCCGGTCTTGCCATCTACACTACACTATGACCGGTGCACTTGCCGATTGTGTGTGGTTTAGTTAGCGATTCCTTTTTAAAACTTGTTCGAATTTAATATATTCATTTCCACACATCAATTCAACACTTTAGAAAATGTCGGAACGGGATGAAACAGTACCCTTCGTCCGAATGGCTAGCCCAGTCGCGCGAAGAATGAGTCCCTTCATGCGAATGGCTAGCCATTCATGCGAGAGGTTCTGTTTCGAGGAAAAAACAGTTCGGTTTTGTTTGAACTGTTCACCTTCTTGGACGGAATCGACCTTAACACTAACCCACAAGTATAGGCTTAGCATGTAAGCTTAGTGGGTTCGTAATTCCGTCAAGTTTTGTTAACAAAAAGTTGTTTATCAAAAGTTTGAAAGATTAAACTTCAATTTTTTAGCTTGGTTTTCATTATCTTGAGAGTTGTCATCAGATTGCCAAGGCAAATCTGAGAAACCAAGTGAAAAGGTATGAAGGATTGTATAAAAGTAGGAAAAGTAGAAGAAATTAGAGAGAAAATAAAGTGCTAGTGAGTTGTAAACTCACTTAGAATGATTCTGGAATGTCTTGCCCGAATTAAGAAAATTAGAGAGAATTTCGGAGATGGGTGAGAAATGAGGGTGAGGGTTCGTATTTATAGGGTTAAATGGGCTTGGAACGAGTGGGCTTGAGCGATTTGGCCTTTCGGGCGACTGGAACCTTGGGGCGAAAGGCCCCTTCGTGCGGATGGGACCCCATTCGCACGAATGGTGCAATTGTTCAAAGGTTCGAGTTTGTTTCGCGTGTTATGCCGTTTTAAGCGTGTTAAACGTGTAAGTGCAATGCATAAGTATAATGTATGAATAAAGGCATGTATAAAATGAATTTGCATGTATATGTCACACCCTGATTCCTAGTGGGCCTGGATGGGTCGTGACGATTGGATAACAATATCACACTTTAGTAATATGCATCAGAAGTATTAGAGTAAAAATATTCATTTAAGGAAAGTCTTAATATATAATAAAAGTTGTACAAGCGTTTCAGTATATGCCCACAGGCGGAATCTAATAAACAGAGCTTTAGACATCATAGACCTTAAGCTTGAGGAGTTGCAAATTCCTTAGCCTTCATTCTAGCCGACCCGGATTCCCAACCTATATTAAGGTTCGGTACTTGCGGTTCAATCTTTTGAAAATATGTCAGCCTACGCTAGTATACAATTAACTGACTCGTTTTGAAAACAGTTTTTTCAAAAAGAGTTTTATACATAGCGAATACGTGTAGGTAATCATTTAATATTTCTTGGGATTCTTTCTTGTCACCAGATTTACATACTTGTCATACAACGGGAACCAGAGATCAGATTCGTCATTTTCAGTGCTATAATGATTAAGGGTGCACACCAAAGTTGAAAAAATGTGTCTTACAGTTGGTATGCCTACCCCTGCACGTTAATCCGTTTGACCATAATAGTTCATGAGTCTGGACGCACGGACACGGTACCAATAACCCCAATTGTTTCAGTTATTCAAGTAAAATGGATTAAACCGAGTTCTTACATTTATGAGCAGTCATAGACAACTCATTTATGTAATGCTCGCTCCAAGTGGCGTATTCGCCATACCCCAAGTTTAAAAACAAAATAAGTTAAGAGTATTTACCTTTTTCTAGCTTCAATCAAATATGATTATAGTTTAACAAAAGCCGCAAATCTAAGTATTACTGACCCAAGTCCGATTATCTGGGGGGTTCTATAGTCCGGAATGAATAGAAATAATTATCTGTTAGAATGTATACAGGTCAAAGCTTAGTTCCTTTAGATATGACCCGTTACTAAAGAATATTTTCGCTAGATTAAGCGTAGATCGGAAGGAATGTGGTTTATACCTATCTGAGTGCAATGACTCATTGGATAAAGGTTATTTAACCACGCATTTTGATTTGGAGATGTTTTGAAATGTTTAGGCCCGTTACGCCTAAATTATATGAACTAGGTTCGTATAACTAGTTATGCACGTAAAAGCGGGTTCGGAATGTTAGATAGGTATTATGACAAGTCTAAGGTGTCAAAACACATTTTATAACATTTATACATTTTGTTTTAAAGTCAGAATGTTAACCATTTTGGTTTGAAAACTATTTATTTTGTTTTTAGGATGGAAAGGGCATAGTCGTCCTTTTTAAAATATAATCACTAAACTTGTCATTTGACATTCCAAATAACATAACCAAGAGGTATAACTTCTAAGGGTTATACCTTATACTAACATGGTCATAATATCAGTTCTAAACAAGTCCTAACGTTGACCAAACGGATCAAAATTGAAAGTCAAAGCAAAAGTCAAAATGCTTGACTTTCGATATAGAATTGAACTCTAAACAATAAATGACGAGTTGGACATGTTTAGACATGCCCTAAAATGTTTTATAAATTGATATGATGTCAAAACTTCAAGTTTTAATAGTTAGAAACTTGATTAGTGTAATTTGCAAAGTTTACGTTTTTGACCTTTTATTTAATATAAAGTCGACTCGTCATTTCGCCTACTTAACGTGATCTTTAGAAGGTATGATCCCAGGGGATTATAACCTTCATTATTACGATCACGTAGCCATATTCGAATTGAACTTTGGCTTCACCATAATGGTCATAACCGAAAGTCAAACAGAAAGTCAAATTGTTTGTCTTTTGGATAATAACAAGCCTATGAAATGAAACAGATTATGAAAGAACACTTACTTTTGTTCTAGGAGAAGATTAACTTCAGTAGGAGGCTTCCTTGTTTCAGGAAACAACCTCCAAGAATAAAGAGGAAGAAATGTGAAATGTGAAATGAGCAAGGAACAAGGTGTAAATATGGTGGCTATTTATACTTGAACCAAGCTCTTATGATGATGCCAAGTGTTAAGAAGGATTCTCAGATGTTAACATGCGTGTGTGATGTGTAAGAACCAAGAAAGAAGTGGCAAAATCGAGCTAGGTGTCACACTATGCTTGTTTGCCTTGGAGAGCAAGAACAAACTGCCAGCATAGTCCCTTACAGACAAGGGTTTATCGCTTACGGTCCGTAAGGACCTCAGTGCACCAAGATAAATTACAGCTTACGGTCCGTAAGCTTCATATGCTTACGGTCCGTATGAGGTTGCCAGGGAATATTATTTTGAGATATTTTTACATCTTTAGTCCCTGGACTTTGATTCTTTCACCATTTGGCATAAATAGTCCCTCTCCTTCCTAGAGTCGGGATTAGTCGGAGATCCGGGACACGTTACAATGAACGTAGAATATAAATTCTTCCTCCTTCCACATAGTCGGGATTAATTGGAGACTTAGTTGAACGATTAAATTCCCTTTCCTTAGTTGGAAATTCGGGACACGTGTCGTCGCGCAATTGGACGAAAATTTTACGGGTGTTATAGTATAACAAGTATGAATTTGCGTATAATTGTATCAAGTCTACACGTATAATGAATGTATAACAAGTATGTATGAATTATGTATAACACAATGTATAAAAAGACTAAGTTTTATTATGATTCAAGTCTCGGATTACAATGATTGGAAAAGAATGACGAATACAAAGGATTACAAGTTTCCATAAATAGAAATACAAACAAACTTTCTAAATAAGGAAAGTTCCAAAAAGCAAGGCGTTACAGTCTCTCCTACTTTAGGAAATTTCGTCCCGAAATTTATTCAAGAGGAAACTGCAACGAATAGATGCGGATACTTAGTCTTCATTTCACTTTCGAGTTGCAAAGTAAATTCAGCGCCACGTTTTCCTTCCCATCGTACCTTAACTATGGGAATTCGATTGCGCCTTAATTGTACATTCTGCAATTATTGTATGTTTTCGTATTCTACCATTGTAATCCGAGACTTGTGATCATAATGGAATTCATTTTATTTATTTTTTTTCTCTCTCAATAGTTGTTTAATCAAACATAGGTGTTATTCATATAATCAACAAGTCACGTTTAAATCATTAGAAAACCGACTGATGTTTTGTAAATTCGATATTCGAGACCCAATCAATCAACTATTGTGTCATACTATGTTTAGAAATTATGTTAGAAACTAAAATTTATACAGATAACAAAAAAGAAATGCATAAAACAAAGAAGCCCATGACAGTAGGCCCAAAAATAAAAAATACATTTATACAAATAACAAAAAAGAAATGCATAAAACAATGAAGCCCATGACATTAGGCCCAAAAATAAAAAATATATAAACAGGCCAATTTTCAACTTTCCATATTTCTTTCACCACCTTAAACCCTAGTCTCTTACGTATAAATGCCACACTTATTCCACCACTTTTCTTTGCCATTTCTCAAAGAATTCTTCATTCCTCTTGAAAGTGAGTGCCATCTCCTTTCACCTTCTTCTCTTCTTCTTGTTTTTCTTTGTGTTTTCATACTTCCCCATATTGGAGAAATCCTTATGGAATGTCACCAAATGTTTACCATGATAAAAAAAAAGATGGTGCATCACCAAAATAAGGACCAATCTTGGGTTTTATTTTATAACTTTCAACCTTTCATTATTATATGTCATTTATAATTTATACATGTCCAACCAAGATCATCACCTAAGTTGATGATTCTTGGTGTAACAAATGGGTACAATGGATGACATTTATCCTACCTCTATAACATGGTCATTACATTACTAACCCATTTGTAATTACTATTATATTGCCTAACTTATTCATGCCTAACCTAGATACTATTATTAACTAACATATTATTACCATGTCTAACATTACGAACCGATACTAACTCTTTAATCATGCTACTACCAATTACTATCCCATACTAACTCTTTAATCATGCTACTAACTACTAACTCTTCTAATCATACTACTTATATTTTTAATTTTGTCATTTACTTATTTAGTTTTTTAATTACATCATTGTTATCAGTTCATTAATTATTAGTACATACTAAAAATATATAAAACTACTAACTCTTTTAATTTTGTCATTTACTAATTTAGTCTTACAATTAGATCAATATTACCAATTCATTAATTATAATTACATACTAGAAGTATATATATAAAAGTACTAACTCCTTTAATTTTTGTTATTTAGTTATTTACTTATGCAATTTAATTATCATTGCTAATCTATTATTTATTATTATGTACTAAAGATATATAATATTAAACCTAGCCATGACACCAACCAATTTATGGTGGAAAGGTATGTGTAAAAGTAAATATTTATCTTAGACTAAATTCCTCACACTTGGACATCTAGTGGGTGAAATAGTACCCACAAAATACACATATATTAATAGTGTCCAAAGTGAGTGTTTAGTCAAGATAATTTTTTTTATGTATTTTCATATATTATTATTATTATTATTATTATTAATATTATTATTATTATTATTATTATTCATATATTTCTTATTCAAATCTCATTTACATTCCAACTTCTAAATCTTTGTACTTACACACCTTGTTCATCCTTGTTAGGATAATTTGGTGCTTCAACCTCTCAAGACGATCATCTCACGTTTGTGGAAACCACTTGCAAACAATGAGTATACTTGATCCCTTTTTCATTTTTAAACACTTTGGGTGCAACATGTACATGTATACAAAAATACGCAGTCACAATTAAACATGTTTAACAATCACACTCTATCCACCGTTAAACCTGAAACTTGTTATACTTGTTAAACTCATATGCTATGTTTACATTGTGTCATGCTCATTAACTTTGCAAGCCTACCTTAACATTTATAGCGCTATGGGATTAACGTGCCACCCATATTCTTGTGGTATTGTTAAGTAAACACCATTACACCCTCTTCGTTTCGACGATGTTGGGTAATCACCATTGTGTGAAACTCTGGTTTGACATATAGTATACACTAGTACAACATGTTAGTAACTTGTATACATTTTATCATGTTGGATATGAGCACCATTAAACATTTTCATATTATGCTACGTATTCATACTTGTATACTCGCCAACATATTTGTTGATCATATTTTAATACATGTTATAGGTTGATAGATGACGATGTGAAGAAAAAAATTTAGGGTAGACTTAGATACACACCTAAACAAATAAACTATTTTACGGTTCATGTGATGATTGCTACAATTTTGATTGTATTTGTTTGGAACAATGTATTCATTTAGAATTTATGCAATTGAATTTAAATCATTGTCACATTTAGTGTTATGATGCAATGAGCAATCTCGTTTTCGTCTCACTACGATGTTTCCGCCATTGGTTGGGGTGTGACATTAATTACTTGACGCCTCGATCCATGATCTTGATAGGTTCATCACGAAATGCAAAGTCTCGTTGATTTGAAGATCTTCGAGTGTGACTTGAAGTCCTACCTCAGCTAGACATTTCTTCAAGTTTCAGACATGAAACGTAGGATGAACATTGTTGAGCTCTTGAGGTAGGTCCAATCGATACGCTACCTTGCCAATCCTCTCAAGAATCTTGAAAGGACCTACATAGCGAGGAGCGAGTTTTCCTTTCTTACCAAAACAAACTACATCCTTCCAAGGGGATACTTTGAGAAGTACAAAGTCACCAACGTTGAATTCCAAAGGCTTGCGTCACTTGTCAGCATAACTCTTTTGTCGGCTTCTGGCTTTGAGCATGTTGTCTTAAATCTGCAAGATCTTGTTTGTTGTCTTTTGTATAAGCTCAGGACAGATGATTTGAGCTTCTCCGATCTCGTGCCAACAAATAGGCAAATGGCACTTACGACCATACAATGCCTCGAAAGGTGCCATTTGAATACTTGTGTGATAATTGTTGTTGTACGAGAATTCTATCAAAAGCAAGTGCATATCCCAGTTGCCACCAAAATCGATTACGCAAGAATGAAGCTTATCCTCTAGAGTTTGGATAGTACGCTAGGCTTGACCATCGTATTGAGGATGAAGAGCGGTACTAAGATTAAGATAAGTACCAAGAGCGGATTGAAACATTTGCTAAAGACGAGAAGTAAAACGACCATCACGGTCCGAGATGATGTCAATGGGGATACCATGAAGACAAATGACTTCATCTGTGTACCATGACGAAAAATGACTTCAACTTTGTAATCTCACGAATGGGGAGAAAGTGAGCAGACTTGGTCAATCAATCGATGATTACCCAAATAATTTCATGACCAGAAGAAGTACGAGGAAGCTTAGTAATAAAGTCCATTGAAATACTTTCCCATTTCCAGACATGAATTTCTAGTTGTTCGAGTAAGCTAAAGTGACGTTGATGTTCAACTTGGACCTTGGAACAAGTGAGACACTTGGAAACGAAGCCGTTGATATCTTTCTTCATCATGAGGCCACCAATAAGACGTACGTATGTCATGGTACATCTTATCAGCGCCAGGATGAATATAATATCGAGACTTGTGCACCTCCTTCATTAAGAGTTCACGAAGATCGCCACGGTTAGGAACCCAAACGCGGTTGAGATAGTATAAAATACCATCGGATTTGGTTACGAGTTGATCTTCTGCACCACATTGCATCTCGTTATAGAGGTTACCCTCGTTAACAGATGAGTATTGAACTTCTCGAATGCGGTTTCGAAGACCGTCTACGAGTTGAAATCAACAAACACGCTTGACATGAACTTTATGACTAGGAGCGGCGGCCACGACATTCGCTTTGTCTGGATGGTAGTGAATCTCGAATGCGGTTTCGATGACCTTTTCCCGTTGCATAAGAACGCAGCCAAGACCTTGGTTGGATGCATCCCAATACACGACGAAAGTGTCATTTCTGTCGGGAAAAGCAAGGATAGGAGCATTGCAAAGCATGTCCTTGAGAGTTTGAAAATACTCCTCTTGCTTGGGACCCCAAACAAAAGGTTTGTCTTTTTGAGTCAAGGAAGTGAGAGGAACGGCGATTTAGAAAAGTTCGGAATAAAGCGACGATAATAACTAGCCAATCCAAAGAATGAACGAATCTCAGACGGAGACTTAGGAGCAATCCAATTCTTCACAGCTTAGATTTTCACAGGGTCAACGTGAATACCAAGTTTGTTGATGACATGACCAAGAAATTGAACTTCTTTCAGCCAAAATTCACACTTGGAGAATTTGGCGTAAAGTTGTTCATTACGCAAAAGTTCGAGGATAGGACGCAAGTGTCGCTGATGTGCGTAGTGTGTTAGATGTTTTTAGTTATATTTTAGGCCCTTTTTAACACTTCAGTCAAGTTTTAAATTTATAAAACACAATATTCTACTAAAACTAAACACACATATGGGCAAGTGCACCCATCGTGAGCGTAGTGTAGCGTAGCGTTGGTAAGATACCGAGGTCGTCCAAGGACACAAGAGCTTTTAGTACCGGTTTATCCTCAATGTCTAATCAAATCAAAATTTTAGAAAAGGTGTTAAACATGAAAACAAAAACTAAAAATGCTGAAAAATAAAATAAAATAAAAAACAGATAGACAAGATGAATCACTTGGATCCGACTCGCCTTTAGTGTAACCTTTGATGATTTCCGAACTTTCGCACTCTTTAAGAGATTATCTTAGTTATAGTTGTAGGCCCCTCTTTTGAAGGTGACGTTACCCTCAACCCAGTAGTTTGAGTCAGCAAGGATACAATCCTAAAGGGTCAGAATATTGGAAGATAATTAATTAAGTTATTAATGCGTAATGTGGTACGCCCCTCTTTTGAAGGTGACGTTACCCTCGGCTAAGTGGTTTGAGCCAGCAGGGATATAATCCCAAGTAGTCGGGTTAATGTATTAATAGTAGTTTACATATGAGGGGATCAAGCCATTCGTACCCTCGCCATCCAATACCAGTGGGTATTGAAGGAGATCTAGTAAGCTTGACCCAGGTCCTTGCAGGATCTATACACTGAACAAGGCAAGAACCTTACCAAACCATTCCCTTAACCCCGACCACGTAGCTAACATATCTCTATATAGACCGTAGAAATATGAATGGTGAAAATCTTTTATTTTATATAGACAGTAAAATTATGCCAAGACACCACGGACAAATGATAAGAAAGTTTCACCTTCAACATAAGAAACAAGTTATTAAAGTCATTAATACAAAACCAAATAAAAAGTGAGAAAAGATAAAAAATCAAAAGTATTACACTAAATGCTTGTCTTCACCAAGTGATGTAAGAGACTTGGGCAAACATGGCCTTTGATTGTCAAGAACTCTTACTATCAATCTTGGATCCCGAGACTACTATACACACTCTAAGATGGATGATGGATGATGGTGGTGGATGTGGGTTGTAGTGGTGGTGGAGTGTGGGTGAAGTGGGAGAGACGTGGTTTGCCAAGTGATGCCTTTGAAGTGAAACATGCACCTCTATTTATAGCCTGCAGAGACGCCCGGACACGGCCCCGTGTTCATTGGGCACGGCCTCGTGTCCATCCTCTTTCTCTTTCTTCATTAATTGCAATTTGTCTATATTTGCTTCACACGCCCCCGTGTCTGCTGGGCACGACCCCGTGTGCAGAAGCGTATCTGTACTATCAAGATTTGCAAGATTCTGCGAATCTTAGTGTTGATCACGACCCGTGTGGAGCTGGGCATGCCCCCGTGCTGGGAATAGAAGCTTCTACAACTTTGTCTTTTCTGTAGACACTTGGCCACGCCCCCGTGTCCGCAGAACACGGGGCCGTGGTCAGCCTTCTGTTTCTTTGTTTTAACTTGGGAAGATGCCATCGAGAGGTCGGGCATGCCACGTTTATTCCTTTTCTTGTATTTATGTTAGATTTTGCTGCATATTTGTTTCTTTTATTCATTTACGCTCATTTAATCCTGAAAATACAAAAGGAAGACAAAAGCACACTTTTTTCCAACATTAGTACTAAAAGGGTTAGTTTTATGCCTCAATTGATGTATTTTATATGTTGCATTTTACACACATCAAATACCCCCACACTTGAATCTTTGCTTGTCCTCAAGCAAAACCCTTTATAATGTGGCTTACACTCCCAAAAGGAATGGGTAGAAGAGAAGTTTTGGGCTTGTTTTGAGTGTCGGGAATCCAAGATCTTTTCTTAGGATTTATTTGTATGTTATTTACAATCATATTCGTTATGATTTGTTTAGAACGTTTCATAAGAGAAATTACTTATTTAGGCATAACATGCCTCTTTAAAATTCCATTTATACACAAGTTCACATACCTCACGGGAGATCACTTAACAGTCGGCCGAAGATGTATTTTTGTGAAACACTCAAGACCGGCATGGAACTTACTTCTACCATATGCTTGCCAAGCAATAAATTCTCCTCCTTTTTAACAATAAACCTTTGTAAATACCAAGAGGACTTGGGGAAGGGTTAGGCTTGGCTTAAAGGTAGGTGGTTTTGGGTTAGTGATTAGTAAAAAGCGCTAAAAACGTAAAAAACGTCGGTCATCCTAAAACTTTTTGTTTTTGTGATTTTTATTCAAACAAAGCATTTTCAAACAAAGTTTCTTTGAGGAACTTGTTTGTTTATTGCTATATTTCATTTTTTTAGGGAATTGGCCTGTAATAATCCCATCTAGACCTTATTGGCCATTAATAATCCCACCTTAGAATACTCCCCCCCCACCAGTCCCACCTTTCACTTATTTTTCCTACAATGGTCCCCCGTTAAAAAAAGTTAACGGAGTTAAGCTTTTTTCCAAATTACAAACAGATTTTTTTAGGGCTTTTGATCAGAACGATGATACGAATCCATTAATGTAAAACTTACTTCGAAATGGTGCTCCAAGTGACTTGATTTTGGTTAATTGGAAATTTAAACACCCGAATTGAAGTGTCATTTTCATCGTTTAGAGCACTGTTTCGAGGCAAGTTTTACATCAATGGACTCGTATCGTCGTTCTAGTCAAAAGCCCTAAAAAATCTGTTTGTAGTTTGGAAAAAAGCTTAACTCCGTTAAGATTCTTTAACGGGGGACCATTGTAGGAAAAATAGCTGAAAAGTGGGACTGGTGGGGGGAATATTCTGAGGTGGGATTATTAATGACCAATAAGGTCTAGGTGGGATTATTACAGGCCAATTTCCCTTTTTTTTATACGGGATCGTCACAAGAAAACCGAGCTTTTTACTAAAATAAAGGGTTTGAAAATAAAAAGGGTTTTGGTGGATAAAGGTATTTGTTTTGTGGGTTTAGAAACGAAAAGGTTTAGGCTCAAAGGAGTTAACTAAGGAGATTTTCGGTAGGTGATAAAAAATGAAAAATAATGGTGTTGAAAAGAAAAAGGGTTAGTCCTAATGCATCCATCATTTACTTACTTGGGTTTAAGTTGGTAAGAACCGGGAATGTATCGTCATAGCAAGTTCTAGAGTTGTAAGAAATCAAGCGGCTATTCACACAAGAAACGAAAAATGAGCATTTGATTTAAAGATGTATGCTTTTATGCTCACTAAAGGCTCAAAACTCACTTTTTGTGGGAATGGGTTTATAATGTGATCAAGTATATATAATCAAATTTTATCTAGATTTGTCATGCCGTTTCATAATTTTCTTATGTTGGTTCTTTTTATTGCTATCGGTTGTGTCACACCCCCAAAATCCACCTGCGGAGTATCACCGCTTGGGAGCGTGACTGACCAGGATCAAGCCACCAATCATATTGAACATGTAATTAATATCAAGTAAAATAAATGCAAACCAATCATTCAATACGATAGGTGTTCAAAACATAAATATAGTATCAAGCGTAGCGGAAGCATAAGTATGAAAATCCAATGTATATCATAGTTCAAATGTTTAAATGTTTTAACATGGCATCCACGATCCATGCTCCACAACGACCTACTCCTCCCTGTGCAAGCTCCATGTATCTAACGACCTGCAAGGCATGTAGTAGAGAGTCAACAACTAGTTGAGCGAGTTCACAGTGTATAGTTCAGTAATGGTAATAGTATGAGTAGCATTATGTTCGTTCGTTAAGTCATGTATCGTATTAGTTTCCATCGCGGGCCTCTCGGCATGTATGCGAAGATTTGGGAAAGTTCTCAAGTATTCTAGACTAGGTATGTTTGTATCGCGGCCACCCGGCACCTGTGCGAAGTTTTAGTGCATAGTTCGCAGCCTTCCTAGGCATATGTGCGAAGATTAGTCATATTATCGCAGCCAACCCTGGCATGTGTGCGAATATCAGTCATATTATCGCAGCCAACCCCGGCGTGTGTGCGAAGATCAGTTCTATAAGCATCACTAGTCTAGCAGTATCTTAACCAATCACCTTCCTCACCCGAGGATCATATCACTACGTTCCATTATCTAAAGAAGTACAAATAAATAAATCAATCCCATTCCCACCCTGGGAACCCCATGCCTTGGCTGTGTGAACTCACCTTGGTTTGCTCGGTATGCTATGATATGCGCTCACAAGTAATCAGTCAAGTCCTATAGTGTGCACGTGTATTAAATCAGTTCATGTTCGTAATGATACGCATGTAATCTATGTCACAAAGCGTTTGACAGTTAACATCATGTATCGTATAATCACTTAATCAGTTTCACGTCATTCATACTTCACATCAGTGTCTTTCACAGTATTTTCTAATATCATCATCGAATAACTCACTTAAATCAGGGTTACACACTTAATTGAATTAACAGAACTCGATCATGCATCAATATTACAGTTCAGACTACAAGACACAACAATTGTTCGGATCATGCGTGCGTACATTAAAACTCGGACATCATATACAAAGCATACATAAATCAGGCCACCTTATCACAAGCAAACTCGGACAAGACTTTTATAAGCAAACTTTGGGCCTATACAATATATTAAAAGTCGGATTTCCTTTGTGAGGTGCATAATGTTCGGACATAACATCAAAGCATAACTCGTTCAACATGTGCAAGCAAAAACTTCGGACCCCATGTCCATAAACAAAAGTCGGACCAAGCTCTTAAGCTATAAAACTCGGACTAGGCTGCCTTATAAAAATTCGGACATGTTGACTCTTGGCAAGAAAGTCGGACTCCCCTTTGTTTTGCATAAAGATCGGACAAACATCCCCACCAAACTCGGACTCCCTGAATTCTTTCGAAAAGGTCGGACATGGCCCCTTACAAAGAAACTCGGACCCTCGCAACCTTATGAAAGTCGGACTACCTATAATTCAATCAAACTCGGACCTAACTAGCATTCATGAAAGTCGGACTTGCCAAATACTATAAAAGTCGGACCCTTTAATAACCAAAGGTCGGACACCCCTTATGTCTCACAAAAATCGGATAAGCATGTTATATATACATAAACATCGGACACTTATCTAACACAAAAGTCTGACTAGGTTACAAAGCATAAAACTCGGACAAGATATAATGTTCATCAAAGTTCGGACTAACATGCTATCAAAACTCTGACAAACATAACTCATTAGATGCTCAATTCCATTGCACGATTGTAACAGTTACGTTCTAATATTCATACGACCAAAAACCCTAATTCATACTTTGCATTGCACTGATCAAAACAACCATCAATATTTCTAATATACCATGAATCTAAATCATCAGGCCATCGATTCTACACTAAGCAATAACATTATCACAATAATCAGAACCAAACCAACAATTACAGAACTAACATGTGAAGAACTAGGGTTTACAAGAATCCCACAATCAAGAATCAAAACAACAAACAATCATTAACAATTACCTTGGATTGATTCTAACTAGATTGCAAGATTAAGATTGATGCAGGAGACTTGTGCTTGTGATGGAGATGATGATTGCCAGAGAATCAGAGAATGAAAGTACGTGTTTTGTTTTGTGTAATGATTAGTGAAAAGGAATTAGGGTTAAGTATCACTAGGATTACACTAATTGCACTCTACAACCTCAAGTATTTACTTTTACATAAGTACACCATTACATAACAATTTCACAGTTTCACCACCAAGTTTATGCATTTAACAATTTATCACAATTAACACATAACCATGCACCATCACACAATACACTTCATTGTATCCAAAACGTATACAATTCCATAGCAACTAATTGTGCAAATAATTAACTACACAAACAATGAACATGCAATAAATGCGAAATAGAAATCTTGGAAATTCGAGTTGTCACATTATCCCCAACTTAAAAGAAATTTCGTCCCGAAATTTAGCATGCGGTTACTGAGGAAGTTAGGTAAGTTGTATCGTTTACTGATTTTCCTGGGGTGTCACAGGTTGTAAATTTGTAACAATATAACCTTTTTAGAACTTGTTATTCCCAAATTAAACCAAGACAAGTAAAAAAAAGTTTTTTGAAAAAATTTGGGGTGATTAGCGGTTCCAATAGAGTTTTGTGTAAGGCTTGTTATTAGAACTTGCAAAATTCAAGGTTTTAGCATCCCCCCCCCCCACACTTAAATTATACATTGTCCTCAATGTGTCCCAAAAATAAATTTTTAGGTTCATTGAATGTGTAAAAAGGTGTTTAAAAGCAAAAATTTATGTTACTGGGCATTTGGGCACGACCCGTGTTGGTCTGGGCACGGCCCCGTGCTGAACTTGCTGTAATGAAGAAAAATTGTCTCGAGGCTCTGTTTTTGTGCATGGGGTGTGGGTTCAAGTTTCCCTTAGTAACCTCCACCATTCCGAGTGTCTTTTATTCCTGAAAATTAAAACTAAACTAGAAAGCATAAAAGTTAATCTAAACTAAAACTAAGGATAGTTCCGCGGAATGCCTCCGTGGTGCGCCACGTTAATAAGGGTCCTTGGCTAGCCCAAAGTCAGTCATATGTTACCCAAGTGGGATGTTTTGCATCCCATGTTGCATCGTCGGAGAGCACCATCCAAGCTTGAGTCTATGACTTTCATGTAGTTGACCGGGTCGTCGTCATCTACTCTTTTCCCAACCCCAAACTCCATTTCCTTGTCCCCTACCCACAATGTTAATTTCCCACCATTCATGTCTACCATTTCGTGGGCTGTGGCAAAGTCTCCAAATTTTACCAATAGATTTTCGGCGACACCTTGTGGATATTTGATAGACCTATCGGCAAGTTGTATGCTCATCTTTGTGGGACTTGTTTTACCTAGTCTGAGTCAGTCGAACATTGATGCGGGCATGAGATTAATGCTAGCCCCAAGATCGGCTAGTGCATTGCGTATGGGTGATCCCCCAATGGAACAAGGGATGGTGAAGCATCCGGGGTCGATTTTCTTTTGTGGGAGTTTGTTAAGTAGTACGGTGGAGCATTCTTCACTTAAATTAACTAGTTGCAATGTTTCAGTTTTCCTTTTATGAGTGAGGAAGTCTCTCATTAATTTTGAATATTTAGGCAATTGAGTGAGGACTTCCACAAATGGAAGATTGATGTGCAATTATTTTGTAAATTTACGAATTTTTTGAATTGCTCATCGGTCTTTTGGCGAAGTAACTGATATTCGCCAAATTACACATACTTTATTCCCCCATATTACCCCCATTTCATGCGTTTTCAGCCGTAAAACCGTTATTCGGATACTTAATCAGGTATACTTTTATTTACAGGCCTAAAACAGCATGCCGAACAAGAAGACGATGAAAACGAGGACTTTCCGAGCAAAACGACAAAGGTGCGAACATTCTGTGAAGATTCTGACCTGGGCATTTGGCACGGTCGTGCGACCTACGGAACGACCGTGCGGATCCGACAACCAAGCTCTTCTCGGTGATGCACAGCCAGTGCGATCCGGAGTGCAAGCCTCTCTCGGAGTGGAACGATCGTGCCACTGGAGGCACTCCCGTGCGGATCCGATGTCCAGCCCAACCCCGGAAAGGCACTGCCCGTTCAAGTGCTCGTGTCATCCAAGCCCGGAGATGCACGCTCGTGCGGCCCATGAAATGGTCGTGCGTATCTGAAGACCGGTCAAGATCTGATGATGTCATGCGGTATGGTGAACAATGATTTAAAAGTGAACGGTCATGCACTTTATTGGGACGACCGTGCGATCGCAAAAAGTTAAAAGCAGATAGCAGCTTCATTTCGTAATTCTGGACTTTTGGGAGTTATTTCGGCGAATTCACAGGCTCCGGAGGCACTAGCTTTCACCCGGATTCAAGCCACATTGTGTCGATTTTCTCCGTTACGATCCGGATTCTTAATCTAGTGCTTGTTTATGGTTTGATTCTCTAATCTTTCCATAATTTTTGCTATGTTTCAAGCATGTAGATTAATTTTTATATATTAATGTAAGCCTTTGGGCAAAAACACTAGAATCCCTTGCTTAATTACAACCTCTAGTATGTTAATTATGTTTGTAATGACACTTTGAAGCATTTTCTATGTTAATCTTTGATGATTAGTTTGCAACCTTGTTTATTGATGTTGGTTTCTTGATTATAAGTAATTATCTTGGATGATTAGTATATGGTTAGTTGAGATATTTGAAAGAAGAAGCTTAATTAATCATATGCTAGTAGACTTTAAACTTGCTAAACTAGTTTAACTTGTTTAAATGTGTGCACCATGATACTAGAAATGGCTAAGTGGTGTAATAAGGGGTAATTATCGCTAATCAAGAAAGCTTTCCTTCACGTAAGGACCTTAACGGGTTAAATTGTGTGATTATGAATTCTTGCCATTAATTGTTATCTTTGTGAATTTATGTGCAAGATTTGTAAAATGAACTCGGTTGTGATTTAATCTAGTTTATGCTTGTCTCGGTGGTTGCATTGTGTTTATCGGTGTCGCTTTCCTTGATTAAGTGAGGTTAGAAAACTCTTAACGGATGACTAACGTATCTTTAGGGGATTTTCATAGACATTTATCAATTGCACGTTAAAGAACAATCTTAGGTGGTTAAAGTGTGTTTATCGTTTTAGCTTTCCAAATGATTGTCATGTTAGGATTCCCGAAAGGGATACTAATTGTCTTGAAAATGGAAAATGGATCAAATGTTTCAAGTGACAAAACCGACTTAGTTTATATACTTTGGTTGTGTATAAAGCAAGGCTATATACCTATTTTTTTTATTTGGAGTCTATTATGTTGTTTTACATCTTTGTTTATGCTTACTTTAGTTTTTAGAAAGTCACATAACTTATCTTTCTTCCATTAATTTAATGATAAAGGTCTAGTATTATTCCTCTGCCCCCTTACTTGGATCGATACTTGGTTCTTACAGATGCTTTACTACATATATGACGGGGTACACTTTCCCTTTCGTGTGTGTTTTAATGTTGAAGTATAAATCACTTTTATAAATTTAAAACCGAATCGTGTGTTAGATTCATTGTAAAAACATGTATATACGCACACACATCAAGTTTTTGGCGCCGTTGCCGGGGACGTGGCGAGCTTTAGGAATGACCCGAGTCATTATTTTATCGGTGTATATACTTGTTAATATTTGTGAATAGTTTCGTGATTATTTATTCACTGATTTGTTTGTTAATGTTTCTTGTTTTTAATTTTATTTATTCGTTTTCAAGATTATTTTATACACTTGCGAATTTTTATTCCATTTATTTGTTCAAATTCGAACTTGTTATTCTTTTATTCTTTAAATTTTCGGCTCCGAAAAATCATTTTTACACTAGCCGATCCGATTATTTTCATTGTTTTAATTTTTACAAAATTTTGGGCTCGCTTTTGAATTTTTATAAAATTTCCAGCCCATTTTTACAAAGATTCTATATCTTTTCAGCAAAAAAAAACCAGCATTATTATATTAATAAAATATTCATTGTGTCATTTTTCGTTCGCAGGTTGATGTTTTCAACCCCCGCTCCTGAAGTTGTTGAGCCGTCAGACGAGCCTGAGCGTGATCTGAGGAGACGTCTTCGCGAAAGATCTCGTGCGGTTGGCCTGCTACTCACAGCAGGTGAGTCGGAGCAGGTCGTGCCCGCTGAGGCCGAGGGCCCAGCCGACGAAGGACACATCATCATGGCGGACGACGAGCGGCCTTTGAATGAATCAAATCAGCCCGGACGTGAAGGCCTGCAGCCGAGTATTATTAGACCTACGATAGATGCACCTACTTTTGAAATTAAATCTATTATTATAAATATGGTGCAGAATTCGGTGCAGTTTGACGGATGTGAGCACGAGGATCCCGGACGACATATCGCTTCTTTTCTCGAGGTTTGTTCAACATTCAAGATTCGAGATGTTTCGGAGGATGCTGTTCGGTTGAGGTTGTTTCCATTCTCATTGCGGGACAAAGCCAGAGCTTGGCATATGTCACTTCCAGCTAGGTCCATCAGGACCTGGAATGAGCTGGCGGAGCTGTTCATGCAGAAATACTTCCCTCCTGAGAAAACAACCAAGCTGAGAAACAGGATTGTGACCTTTCGCCAAGATGAGGGAGAGTCGTTGCACGCGGCTTGGGAGAGATTCAAAGATTTATTACTTGATGTTCCATATCATGGCTTCTCCAAAAGACAGCTGGTCTTGACGTTCTATCAAGGGCTTAGTTACGACATGCAAGAGAGATTAGATATGAATGCAGGAGGCGATCTAGGAACAAAGACGCCGAACGAAGCCTATGATATTATAGAAAAAGCTGCGTTGAAGTCTGGCTCGTGTCAAGCAGGAGAGAGAGGCCGGACATCATCATCATCTTCTCGCCCAGGAGTGCACGCTGTGGACGACTACACAGCCATTACTGCACAAATCTCAGCTCTTTCAGCGAAATTCGACAAGTCCCAGAAAGCTGCTCAAGCCAGTTCAGGGTGTGACTAGTGCGGAGTGTCACACGAGCCTGGTGCATGCTTTCAGGGAGTTTTATATGAGGGCCAAGAAGAAGTAGATTTCGTGAGTAATCAGGTGAGGCCGCAGAACAATCCCTACAGCAATACATACAACCCCGGATGGAGAAATCACCCAAATTTTGGGTGGCGAGCGAATACGGGTAATCAAAACCTGTTAGGATTTGCACAGCGCGCTCCAGCGCCGCAGCAGGCTCAAGGTCAGCAATTCCAGCCTTATAACCAATCTTTCCAGCCGCGTCCCTACTCGTACCAAAATGAGGGCACTGGGAGTAGTTCCCAGCAACAGGCCGCTCAGTCAAGCTCTAAGCTGGAAAAAATGATGGCTCAACTCCTTTCTAGCTCTACGAGTGCAAATCAGTTGGCAGAAAAACGATACCAACAAAGCGAAGATCATTTTTTAGCTCATGAGGGAGAAATGAAGAGTCAGAAAGCCTCAATTCAGAATATCGAGAATCAGGTTGGTCAGCTGGCGAAAATGATGTCTGAGAGACCCCCAGGTAGTCTTCCAGGTAATACGGAGCCAAATCCGCACGGGCATGTAAATGCGGTGATGACCAGGAGTGGCAAAGCGACAGGACCCAACACATCAGACCCACCACCGATCGCTGAAAAGGTCCAGACTGACACACCAGACGAGGTGCAAGATAGGTTGTGCCCCAGCAAGTACAGCACCAGTCAAGGAGCCAGCCAAAGATTACACTCCTCCAGTACCATATCCGGGCCGGCTGAAGAAACAGAAAAATGAAGAACAATACAGTAAATTCCTTGAAATGTTTAAACAATTGCATATAAGCACACCGTTTGTTGAAGCCTTGGCCCAGATGTCGAAGTATGCGAAGTTCTTGAAGGACATCCTCTCGAATAAGCAGAAGCTTGAGGATATGTCCTGTGTGGTGATGAACGAAAGCTGCTCTGCCATTCTTCAAAATCATCTACCCACAAAAAATGGGAGATCCTAGCAGTTTCACGCTTCCTTGTTTGATTGGAAATATGTCTGTTAGCCATGCATTGGCTGACTTGGGAGCGAGTATCAACCTTATGCCCTATAAGGTTTTTACAAAGTTGGATCTAGGTGAGTTGTCGCCTACACGTATGAGCATTCGACTAGCCGATCGTTCTATCAAGTATCCGCGTGGATTTGTAGAGAATATGCTTGTTAAGATTGATAAGTTTGTGTTTCCCGTGGATTTTGTTATCCTGGATATGAATGAGGACTCTAGGGTGCTTTTGATTCTCGGACGTCCATTCTTGAATACAGCTCGGACCATTGTAGATGTAGCCGCAGGGCAGATTACACTCCGAGTGAATGACGAGCATGTGACCTTTGATATAAAGCGGTAAATGCAGCACCCGCAGAGTCAGGATGATGCGCTTTACTATGTTGACATTGTCAACACGTATGTGAGCACACATTTCCAGGGCACGATCGAGGAGATTGATTCGGACACACATCTGTTGTGTGGGGACCTAGATGGCATTACGCAGGAGGGCCACGATTTCGAGCAGCCAGTATATCAGATTGGTGACGATGGTTCCCAGAGTCCGGATCGATTTATAGAAATTGATCGTGAGAATGCAGAAAAGTCGAAGCCTTCGGTTGAAGATCCACCGTCTTTGGAGCTTAGGGAGCTTCCGCCCCATTTGGAGTACGCATTTCTAGACAAGGAGAGCCGGCTGCTGGTCATTATCTCATCATCTTTGGTGGACGAGGATAAGAGCAGACTGCTTGGTTTTTTGAAACTTCATAAGAAAGCATTAGCATGGAATATTATGGATTTCAAAGGCATCAATCCTTCTTTTTGTACTCGCAAAATTCTGATGGAAGAAGAGTACAAACCCTGTGCACAGCCTCAGAGGCGGTTGAATCCGAATGCAAGATGTGGTCAAGAAAGAAGTGATTAACTTGTTGGATACCGGATTGATTTATCCTATATCTGACTATGTGTGGGTGAGTCCAGTGCAGGTAATACCCAAGAAAGGTGGTATTACTATAGTCCCGAATGATAGGAATGAGTTGATTCCTACCCGTACAGTCACTGGGTGGCGAGTTTGCATTGACTACCGCAAACTCAATGATGCTACTCGCAAGGATCACTTCCCGCTTCCATTCATCGACCAAATGTTGGAATGTCTGTTGGGGAAGTCGTATTACTGTTTCTTGGACGGGTTTTCTGGATACTTTAAAATTCCTATCGCTCCTTAGGATCAGGAGAAGACTACCTTTACTTGCCTTTTTGGCACATTCTCCTACCGTCAGATGCCTTTTGGGTTATGCAATGCACCGGCAACCTTCCAGAGATGCATGGTTGCAATTTTCCATGATATGATCGGGGATTCTATGGAGGTTTTCATGGATGACTTTTCAGTGTTTGGAGATTCCTTTGATCAACGTCTGGAAAATTTGAAGAAGATGTTTAAGAGGTGCGAGGAGACGAATCTTGTCCTAAACTGGGAAAAGTGCCACTTCATGGTACGAGAGGGCATAGTGTTGTGACACAAGATTTCGCAGTCATAGTCGTTTAACAATTCTACCCAACGACGTTGACTCATGTTGAGTTCCTTTTGATTGAAGATGTGCTGAAGGCTCTTATGGTCGGTGAAGACCACACACTTAGTACCATAGAGGTAGTGTCGCCATATCTTCAATGCAAAAACAAATGCACCAAGTTCAAGATCGTGTGTAGTGTAGTTTTTCTCATGAATTTTAAGTTGTCTCGACGCGTAAGCGATGACCTTTTCCCGTTGCATAAGAACGCAGCCAAGACCTTGGTTGGATGCTTCGCAATACACGACGAAAGCGTCATTTCTGTCGGGAAAAGCAAGGATAGGAGCATTGCAAAGCATGTCCTTGAGAGTTTGAAAATATTCCTCTTGCTTGGGACCCCAAACAAAATGTTTGTCTTTTTGAGTCAAGGAAGTGAGAGGAACGGCGACTTAGAAAAGTTCGGAATAAAGCGACGATAATAACTAGCCAATCCAAAGAATGAACGAATCTCAGACGGAGACTTAGGAGCAATCCAATTCTTCACAACTTAGATTTTCACAGGGTCAACGTGAATACCAAGTTTGTTGAGGACATGACCAAGAAATTGAACTTCTTTCAGCCAAAATTCACACTTGGAGAATTTGGCGTAAAGTTGTTCATTACGCAAAAGTTCGAGGATAGGACGCAAGTGTCGCTGATGTGCGTAGTGTGTTATACGTTTTTAGTTATATTTTAAGCCCTTTTTAACACTTTAGTCAAGTTTTAAATTTATAAAACACGATATTCTACTAAAACTAAACACACATATGGGCAAGTGCACCCATCGTGAGCGTAGTGTAGTGTAGCGTTGGTAAGATACCGAGGTCGTCCAAGGACACAAGAGCTTTTAGTACCGGTTTATCCTCAACGTCTAATCAAATCAAAATTTTAGAAAAGGTGTTAAACATGAAAACAAAAACTAAAAATGCTGAAAAATAAAATAAAATAAAAAACAGATAGACAAGATGAATCACTTGGATCCGACTCGCCTTTAGTGTAACCTTTGATGATTTCTGAACTTTCGCACTCTTTAAGAGATTATCTTAGTTATAGTTGTAGGCCCCTCTTTTGAAGGTGACGTTACCCTCAACCCAGTAGTTTGAGTCAGCAAGGATACAATCCTAAAGGGTCAGAATATTGGAAGATAATTAATTAAGTTATTAATGCGTAATGTGGTACGCCCCTCTTTTGAAGGTGACGTTACCCTCGCCTAAGTGGTTTGAGCCAGCAGGGATATAATCCCAAATAGTCGGGTTAATGTATTAATAGTAGTTTACATATGAGGGGATCAAGCCATTCGTACCCTCGCCATCCAATACCAGTGGGTATTGATGGAGGTCCTAGTAAGCTTGACCCAGGTCCTTGCAGGATCTATACACTGAACAAGGCATGAACCTTACCAAACCATTCCCTTAACCCCGACCAGGTAGCCAACATATCTCTATATAGACCGTCGAAATATGAATGGTGAAAATCTTTTATTTTTTATAGACAGTAAAATTATGCCAAGACACCACGGACAAATGATAAGAAAGCTTCACCTTCAACATAAGAAACTAATTATTAAAGTCATTAATACAAAACCAAATAAAAAGTGAGAAAAGATTAAAAATCAAAAGTATTACACTAAATGCTTATCTTCACCAAGTGATGTAAGAGACTTGGGCAAACATGGCCTTTGATTGTCTAGAACTCTTACTATCAATCTTGGATCCCGAGACTACTATACACACTCTAAGATGGATGATGGATGATGGTGGTGCATGTGGGTTGTAGTGGTGGTGGAGTGTGGGTGAAGTGGGAGAGACGTGGTTTGCCAAGTGATGCCTTTGAAGTGAAACATGCACCTCTATTTATAGCCTGCACAGATGCCCGGACACGGCCCCGTGTTCATTGGGCACGGTCACGTGTCCATCCTCTTTCTCTTTCTTCATTAATTGCAATTTGTCTATATTAGCTCCACACACCCCCGTGGCTGCTGGGCACGGCCCCGTGTGCAGAAGCGTATCTGTACTATCAAGATTTGCAAGTTTCTGCGAATCTTAGCGTTGATCACGACCCGTGTGGAGCTGGGCATGCCCCCGTGCTGGGAATAGAAGCTTCTACAACTTTGTCTTTTCTGTAGACACTTGGCCACGCCCCCGTGTCCGCAGAACACGGGGCCGTGGTCAGCCTTCTGTTTCTTTGTTTTAACTTGGGAAGATGCCATCGAGAGGTCGGGCATGCCACGTTTACTCCTTTTCTTGTATTTATGTTAGATTTTGCTGCATATTTGTTTCTTTTGTTCATTTACGCTCATTTAATCCTGAAAATACAAAAGGAAGACAAAAGCACACTTTTTTCCAACATTAGTACTAAAAAGGGTTAGTTTTATGCCTCAATTGATGTATTTTATATGTTGCATTTTACACACATCAAATACCCCCACACTTGAATCTTTGCTTGTCCTCAAGCAAAACCCTTTATAATGTGGCTTACACTCCAAAATGGAATGGGTAGAAGAGAAGTTTTGGGCTTGTTTTGAGTGTCGGGAATCCAAGATCTTTTCTTAGGCTTTATTTGTATGTTATTTACAATCATATTCGTTATGATTTGTTTAGAACGTTTCATAAGAGGAAATTACTTATTTAGGCATAACATGCCTCTTTAAAATTTCATTTATACACAAGTTCACATACCTCACGGGAGATCACTTAACAGTCGGCCGAAGATGTATTTTTGTGAAACACTCAAGACCGGCATGGAACTTACTTCTACCATATGCTTGCCAAGCAATCAATTCTCCTCCTTTTTAACTATAAACCTTTGTAAATATCAAGAGGTCTTGGGGAAGGGTTAGGCTTGACTTAAAGGTAGGTGGTTTTGGGTGAGTGATTAGTAAAAAGCGCTAAAAACGTAAAAAGCGTCGGTCATCGTAAAACTTTTTGTTTTTGTGATTTTTATTCAAACAAAGCATTTTCAAACAAAGTTTCTTTGAGGAACTTGTTTGTTTATTGCTATACTTCATTTTTTTATACGGGATCGTCACAAGAAAACCGAGCTTTTTACTAAAATAAAGGGTTTGAAAATAAAAAGGGTTTTGGTGGATAAAGGTATTTGTTTTGTGGGTTTAGAAACGAAAATGTTTAGGCTCAAAGGAGTTAACTAGGGGGATTTTCGGTAGGTGATAAAAAATGAAAAATAATGGTGTTGAAAAGAAAAAGGGTTAGTCCTAATGCATCCATCATTTACTTACTTGGGTTTCAGTTGGTAAGAACCGGGAATGTATCGTCATAGCAAGTTCTAGAGTTGTAAGAAATCAAGCGGCTATTCACTCAAGAAATGAAAAATGAGCATTTGATTTAAAGATGTATGCTTTTATGCTCACTAAAGGCTCAAAACTCACTTTTTGTGGGAATGAGTTTATAATATGATCAAGTATATATAATCAAATTTTAACTAGATTTGTCATGTTGTTTCATTATTTTCTTATGTTGGTTCTTTTTATTGCTATCGGTTGTAAATTTGTAACAATATAACCTTTTTAGAACATGGTATTCCGAAATTAAACCAAGACAAGTAAAAAAAAGTTTTTTGAAAGAATTTGGGGTGATTAGCGGTTCCAATAGAGTTTTGTGTAAGGCTTGTTATTAAGACTTGCAAAATTCAAGGTGTGTCGCGCTCCAGTCAAAGATAATATTTATATGCCCTAAATACCCTTAACAAATAGCTAGTGGTAGTGAGGGGTCGAACCACAAAGAGTATGTGGATTGTGTACGGATTTGATTGAATTATGAAAAGTTGTCACTATTATGAAGACTGCTACGATATATTTTTGTGTTTTTGATTGATTGGAGTATATGAAATAGAATTACTAAAATGATTAATTAGATTAACTATGAGAAATTACTAAATGCAAGAATTGAAAATGATTGTTTGAACAATAATGGGAAAACAAGGTTCACACCCGGTTTCAACAATTGCAAGACTTAGGGTTACTGTGTAATTTAATTAGTTTTACTTGAAATAGTTCATTAACGGGTCGCAATCACAAAGCTTAGGTGTCAATCGCTATCAACGTCGTAAACAATGGACCATGATACACTTCGTTACTTTGGACTAACAAATCCTATCGAAAGACAAGGCATAAATACGTGCATTCATTTCATAAAGTCAAATTTAATCATTCACTCGACAGTTTGCAAATTCAATACCAACGTAAGACAATTGTCCAAGATTCAAATGCAATTCAAGTTGTCACAAAACAATTAACACACATAATAAACCCTAAACCTTACAAAAGTCTACACCAGGGTGAAACCTCCAAGGAATTAGCCGAGCATGATCGAAGAAACTTGATCACCGAATGTTGAAAGCTTGACTTGAATCATCGTGAAGCGTGAAGATGGATTGATGGATGAAGGTTGGGGTTTTGCTTGAATGATGATGATGAATGGATGTGTGGATTGGTGGATTGAGGAATTGGTGCAGCTAGGGTATTTGGAATCAAGAAGATGACGATGAATTGTTCTTGATTTGCGTCGTAAGAAGCATGGATGGATGGAATGGTTGACGATTTTTCTTGAATATTGGCTCCCAGATCAAGTTCAAACCTCCCAAGAATGTGTAACCCCCCGAATTATGGCCAACAACCTCTTTTCATTCGTTTGTTTGACCCAATTCACGCCACAACCGCACAGCAACATCTGAGGACCGTCGCCGACGATGGATGTGTCCGTCGATGACGGTGCGTGTATTCCCATATATCACCGACGAACTAACTCGCTGTCTACGGATGATTCAGGCGACGGAACATGTACCAGCCGTCGGCGACGGACCTTTTGGTCGTCGGCGACGGCCCTTAAAACTCAACATTTCTATTTTCCTCATCTTGGCTTGCCGGTTGACCCGTTCCGCATCCCGGTGGTTTGTTTTTCATCCCGATGACTCGTAAAGCTCCCGAAAAGCTCCTTAAACTCCGTTAGACCTGCAAAATACATATCTAATCAAAAGTAGGCAATTCAAAACTAAAACTTGTGTAAAAACGTCAAATTAAACAATTACAAGCACCAGTTTTCGACCACGTATCACATCCCCACACTTTTCTTTTGCTTGTCCTCAAGCAAATCTGTTTTTCACTTTCACGTGGGTCGAACAAATGAATACACTCCCCATTCCCGAGACGAAGGTTAAGGTCCAATGTCATGCTAAAGTTCAAACTCTTTACAATATTCAACTATGTAATGGTGACATGATTTTATTTGCACAAATGGTTACCCAAGATTAACCCGCCTATGAAACCAACAATTCATGCACATCCCTCACAATGTTCTCTCCACTCGGCTTATAAATTGGCTAATATTTATAATGTATTAGCACTTAAAAGAATATTCACTCAAAACCGGTTAGAACATATACCCGCATAAGCTTGCAACTCAATCATTCTCCACTATTGATCACGAACACTAAGCATAAGTCATAAGGTCTTGTAAGGGTTGTAACGGGGCTAGGCTAAGGGTAGGAATTAGAATATTTTTAAAATGGCTAAGGCGATGAAATTTCAATTTTTATTACAAACCACGAACCTAGACAAAACTAAATATAACTATCAACTATAAGGCAACAACTTTCGCCTTTTATTCAACGACTACTAACACATCTTTTTGTATTTTCTCAATGCCTTTTCAACTCTTTTTCACAACATTTTCTGATTTTGATTTTTTTTTTATTTTGTAAACAATCAAAAACAACTATACAAATGCAATTCCTATAATCGAAATTTCATCACACGGGTTTAAAAGAAAAGGTTTAACGGTTATGGGCTATAGGGTGGTCAAACGAAAGGTTTAGGCTCAAATTGGGCGACTAAGGGATTATTTGGGTAAGGATAGATAAATGGTTTTAAGAGAAAAGGTTTACCTAATGCCTTAATCATTCTCGTGCTTGTATTTGGTCTATAGTCTCAAACGTATCAAAAGTTGCAAGTTCTACAATATATGACTAATGGTCCACTCAAACAAAGAAACACAAACATGTAATCTATGATATAAAAGTGGCTCAAATTCTCACATATCCAGAAGGGTATGGTATGTGACATGCATAAACTACTAGTTTCTTAGGCGAATTATTCCCAAATAATCACCCACTAAATACCCGTCATGCTATTAACTTGAACTTGACCATGACAAAAGACCAAATGGTTTGTGACATCCCTCGTTGACTTAGTTACTTGCGCTTTTAAGATCGCTTTTTAGACAAGATATTTTGAAAAATTTTTGAAATTTTCCCCCATCCCCACACTTGAGGTAAACATTGTCCTCAATGTGTAGTGTTTAAATGAACGGGTCAAAACGAAAATTTTTACTACTCCCCCATCCCCACACTTGAAGCACATATTGTCCTCGATGTGTGAAAACTAGAGTATTTAACACACAAGAGATGTGACATGGCTAATTCCCCCAAATTTTCACCCCGGAAATTATAATACACAATACAATCCACTTATTCCTAACTAAGAATCAAAGTGAAAGGAAACACATGCACCTGATTTTTATCGCTTGAGGCTCATATCTCCTTCGTCTCTTCATAAAAGTGGTTGTCCCGTGAACATATTGTACCTACAAGTTCTAATCCTTGTGTAGAAGCATGCTTCTCACAACCATCAAAACTTGTTAGTTATCTAGTTCTACCCTTTTTATGAACACATTACCAAGCCATGCGTTATTTCACTTCGACTTTTGTGGAAAATATTTTACAACAACAACAAAGCTAACTCACTTTCGTAGGAATCACGGTTGCATTTAGCTCATGCAACAAGCCCTTTTAAACCTCCCAATAGCTTGGGAGGACGAGAGGTCTCGCGAGGGTTGTATAGGGAACACACCCACAACGTTCATTTAACTAGGCAAGAATTTAAATAACAAAACAGAAATAACAAAAACAAGATAATATACAACAACAACAACAAAAAACGTACCTCGCCTCTACCGCTGATATCTCTCATTAGGGTTCACTGGCGGGTTTGGCTGGTACGGATAACTAGTGAGGGCCTCAAACATATCCCTATAGTTATCCAGCGGGCTTGACTCTTGTTGAGGTGGCGGTTGGTACGGCATCGGAACGAAACTCGAGCCGACTGCTTCGGGCCAATGAGGGGTTGGATCGGATGGCCCTTGCGGGTAAGGAAGGTTGGGGTAATCGGTCCACCCCGAATGTTCAGCATATGGGAGACCGGCTTGATAATCTCTTTGATGGCGTTCTTGGTCATGGAGCACCTTGAAATTATTAATCGCCATCTGGTTAGAGAAAGCCATCGCTCCCCATCGGCGTTGGGCCAACTCTGCTTGTGCAGTCGGCGCCTAGCATCCTCTTCCTCCCATGCTTGTCTGCAGGCCCTTTCCTCCTCTTGCAACTGTATCATGCGTTCCATTTGTGATTTTTGCAACGCATGTTGCAGCTGCTGTTCCTCCAACTGCTTTTCCACCCTCTCGCGGAAAGATGATTGAAAACCCCATTGTTGCTGCGAGTACGCCCCTTGCGCCTCTTCCCGTTCCTTCCTACTAGCATGGTACTCTCTTGCTTCACCAATTCACGCCGACACATTGTCGTAAACCGCTTGATTTCCACGGGTCCACAACCGGTACGACGGTATTTGCCTTTGATTCACAAAATCTGCCACATTGGCAGAGATTTCCCTATGCTTCTTCCTATACCTACGCCTCGGTCCCCGCGGACCGGAAGTATCTGTCTCCTCCTCAACATCGGGCATTTCCTCATCGCCCTCTTCTTCGTCACCTTCTTCATCAACCTCCTTGTCATTAAAACGATAGCTATCCCCTTGCTCGTCTTCAACCGTGTGCAAATGCCCAAAAGCTTTCACGGTTATTTTCCAATGCCGCCTCATAGTGGCAAAGCTGAATTGATCAATGGGCTCAGACACCCATAGTGAGTCTTGAGGTAGTGCATTCTGTTGGAGAATCATGGCGCTGATCAACCTTGCATAGGGAATCATCTTTCGTTTAATCGATTCCCGTGTATCCCACGTGTTGATCATAACAACTTGATGCCACGAGAGCTTGGGCGTCCCATATAACAATGCATGCAAAACCCGACAGTCGGGTGCCTTCACCGTTCCACGGTCTCCGAACCGTACCATAATGTTCTCTAACGAGATACCTTGAAGTATCTTTCCCATCAAAGACAAATCGGTTCTTGAATCACTTGCACCCCCAGACCCCGGTAATGTGTCCTCTAGCATTCTCACCGGATCAGCATCGTTTTTCTTGTTGTCTAAAAACTGATCACACCCATAATAGTCATAAGCATCAATCCCAAGCGAGTCGAACCTCGCAATAGCATTCATATGCTCGAAGGACATGACCATTTGATTTTTTTCCAATGTTACCAATCAACTTCCACCTATGAGCCGGCCTATCAGAGTGTTCAAAACGAAGGGTGGATAACCACTCACAAACTTCCCCCAAGTATACTCGAGTGGTGATATCATCACACCAGTCAATCACCCGTTCCCAGCCAAGTTTTTCAAACCGTTGCACTATACCGATCTTCCGAAACTTCTCAACATCTACTACGTGTTCACATACTGCCCTTTCGGGTACGGGTTTTGAAACACCCGTAACCATTTTCATCTTCCACATCTTGGCTTCTAGCCTCTTATTGTTGTATCGAGAAAGAGCCTTTGTTTTCTCATCCTTCCACGCTGAAGCTGACCTACTGTTCTTCTCTTCTTCCCAATTCCAATCTTGTCGTTCAAGTTGCCCATCGCCCTCTTGTACGTTACTTAGTTGTTCCCAACGTCTTTGATATACTCCGGAGCCCGAGCCGGCTCCCGAAGATGAACCTTGACCGGAAGTCTTTGCTTTCTTGCTTCCTCGGAACATGGCTACAACCACAAGACAAAGATAACAACAATTAGTACACCCCAAACTTTCAAGAATCTCAAACTTTGAACATAGTATGTAATGTTAAGTTTCAATCGAAATTTAGATGTAAAATCGCCTTTTTAAACTTCCCAAGTCGCTCATTTTATCATCTATGTCAACTAAACATGTTTAATCCTAAAATTTTTCAATAGAAAATCATGATTTCAACAATGTTCAACATCACTACTATGTTCAATCATGCCAAAAATTTAGTGTAATCACATCACTAAAGCTAAAGCATGCTCAAATCCCACCCAAATCAAACAAATGTTCTTAAGTTTAAGCTAGAACATCCTACATTGTGATAAACAACCTACTCTTAAACAATAAGCTTAAAAATTCGGAAGAAATCAACAACACATATGAAAATCATGCATAAATTAAGTGAAAGTTCATACCTTTGTTGAAAATTAACAAGAAGAACTTAAGAAAAGTGTAAAATAAGAAGCTTGGATGAACACCCTTCAAAACCCTAAGAACTCACGTCCAGAAATCTTGCAAACGAGCAAGAATTTATGGAATTTGTTATGGGGTATTTGTTCCTCTCCGAAAATCACTCGGGATAGGCTCAAGAAACAAGTGATTTGGTTGAGATTTGAAGAAGTTATGAGTAAGAAAAGGATTAGGGTTCTTGAGATGCAAAGTGAAGAAGATGACTTGCAAGAAGGAGGAATACCACGTATGGATCTGCTAAATGAAGTTAGGTGGGCATGTGATAGGGTTTCTAAGACTTTTGTATGGTTAAATTCGTGTTTGGGACGAGTTTTAAAGGTATTACAAGAGTCTAGGTTCGAGTCTCGGGCTAAAACAATTATCAGCGTCGGCTGATGATAGAGGCACCGTCGGCGACGGGCACTCCTGCCGTCGGCGACGGTTGCTGGTTTTCAAAAATGATGCGACGGCTTATGTCGCTGTCTATGGTGAAATGTGAGCGACGGAAGTTTTGAGGGACCGTGGGTGACGCCAGGGTACACTGTCGGCGACGGTTCCCCTAAATGCACAATTTTTATGATTTTTTTTTCGCAAAATAGAGGAATTTTTATTAATTTTTAATAAAGGGCTATGTACATAAAAAAATCCTAGAAATTATTAAAAATGTTTTTATGAATTTTTATGAGTTTAGCTTTTAAACATGAAAACCGTTAACGGCCCTACCACCCCCCGAAAAAATCGTGTATTGTCCTTAATGCACATAAACAAGTCTAAAAACATACCTTATATCTTCATGACCCGTTCAAAATGTTTGGACTTCACACAATCAAGAGAGAGATTAGTAGGAAATGAAAACGATTAACATCAAAACCCACAAACAATTAAATAATTGTACATAACTTTACACAAAATGTTACCGGTCCTTTTCATTCGACCTCATAGGTTGGCACACTTACCACGAAGTTTACCAACTCCACATTCTCGTTCTTTTTCTCATTGTTACCATCAAGAAATGGTTTAAGACGATGCCCGTTAACCGTTTGCTTCGACCCATCCTTCAGGTCCTTGATTGTAACATCTACAAGCCTTCCGACCCGTGTAATCACATACGGGCCCATCCACTTACTCTTGAGCTTTCCGGGAAAATATTTAAGCCTTGAATTATAGAGCCAAACCTTTTGACCCACTTCAAACTCCTTTGGCTTCAACTTCGCGTTATGTGCTCTCTTCATGTCATCCTTATATTTTGAGGCACACTCATACGCTTCTTCCCTAAGCTCCTCCAACTCGCAAAGCTTTAATTTCCGCTCTTTACCTGCATCATCATATTTCATGTTAACTTCTTTGATAGCCCACCAAGCACGATGCACAAGCTCAACCGGCAAGTGACAATTACGCCCATAAACTAAACGATAAGGAGTGGTTCCAATAGGTGTTTTATGAGCCGTTCTATAAGCCCATAAAGCGTCATTCAACTTCGTTGACCAATCCTTTCGGTCGGGTCGAACGGTCTTTTGCAAAATTTCTTTTATTTGCCTATTAGAAACCTCAACTTGACCGCTTGTTTGTGGGTGGTAAGGAGTAGAAATTCGATGGTCAACACCATACCGTTTCAATAGTTTGCCAAAATTAAAATTCTTGAAGTGAGATCCCCCATCACTAATGATCATCCGGGGAACCCCAAATCTAGAGATTATATTTGTTTGAACAAAATTGCAAACAACGGTATGGTCATTTGTCTTGGTGGCAATCGCTTCGACCCATTTGGATACATAATCGACCGCCACCAAAATATATAAATTGCCATGCGAATTAGGGAATGGGCCCATGAAATCGATCCCCCATACATCAAAAATATCTACAATGAGGATCGGTTGCATGGGCATTTCATCCCTTTTTGATATACTCCCTAACTTTTGACACTCTATGCAATTTTTAGCGAAATTAAAAGCATCTTTGAAAATAGTCGGCCAATAAAGGCCGCTATTGAGCACTTTGTGCCCGGTTTTGTGACCACTAAAATGGCCACCACAAGCAAATGAATGCAAGTGCATCAAGACGCTAGGAATATCCTCGTCGGGTATGCATCTTCGAACGACTTGATCCGGACAAAACTTGAATAAGTCCGGTTCTTCCAACGTGTAGTACTTGATTTGAGATAGGAAGTGCAACCTCTTCCTTCTATCCCAATGAGCCGGCAAGTCACCTGTAACCAAATAGTTGACAATATTAGCATACCATGGTGATATTCCAACTTTTAACATTTACTTATCGGGAAAATTCTCATTGATTTCTTCACGGGAAGAATCCTCCACATTCAACAGAGACAAATGGTCCGCAACCACATTTTCACTCCCTTTCTTGTCTCGGATCTCCAAGTCAAACTCTTGTAACAAAAGAATCCATCGGATTAGTCTCGGCTTCGCATCCTTCTTGTCCATGAGATACCTAACTGCAGAATGGTCAGAATAAACAATGACCTTAGTACCCCATATATAAGCACGAAACTTATCCAACGCATATACCACCGCAAGTAGCTCTTTCTCGGTAGTTGTCTAATTCAATTGTGCATCCGAGAGAGTCTTACTTGCGTAGTAAATGGCAACTAGTTTCTTATCTACCCTTTGACCCAATACGGCCCCTACCTCATAATCACTTGCATCACACATAATTTCGAATGGTAAAGACCAATTCGGTGATTGCAAGATTGGGGCCTCAACCAACTTTTGTTTTAACACATTAAAGGCATTTTGACATTCTTGGTTAAATTCAAACTGTTGATCCTTTAGCAATAATTTACAAAGAGGTTTGGTTATATCACTAAAGCCTTTTATAAATCTCCTATAAAATCCCGCATGACCCAAAAATGATCGAATACCCTTAACATTCATGGGATAAGGTAAAGTAGAGATGACTTGCACTTTTGCACGGTCGACCTCTATCCTACGGCTCGACACTACACACCCCAACACAATCCCTTCTTGAACCATGAAATGGCTCTTCTCCCAACTCAAAACAAGATTCTTTTCAACACATCTTTTCAAAACTTTTTCGAGTTGCTCAAGGCATGTATCGAATGATGACCCGAATATTGAGAAATCATCCATGAAGATTTCCAAAGACTCCCCCACCATATCTGAAAAGATACTCATCATACACCTTTGAAAGGTGGCGGGGGCATTACAAAGTCCAAATGGCATTCGCCTAAATGCGAAAGTACCGTAAGGACATGTAAAGGTAGTCTTTGCTTGGTCTTCCGGATGTATGGCAATTTGATTGTATCCGGAATAACCATCCAGAAAACAATAAAATTTTTGTCCGGCCAACTTCTCAACGATTTGATCAATAAATGGCAAAGGAAAATGATCTTTGGAAGTAGCAGCATTTAACTTCCTATAATCAATACAAATACGCCACCCGGTTACCGGCCGAGTGGCGACCTCTTCACCTGCGTCATTTGTGACGACTTGAATACCCGCCTTTTTTTGGAACTGTTTGTGTCAGGCTCACCCATTGGCTATCCGAGATAGGGTATATGATACCTGCATCTAGCCACTTTAATACCTCCTTCCTGACCACCTCTCGCATATTTGGATTTAATCTTCTTTGGGTGTCACGGGAAGGACTCATTCCATCTTTTGTGATGATCTTGTGCATCACCACCGAGGGACTAATTCCCTTCAAATCCGCAATGGTCCATCCGATAGCAGCTTTATGGATGACCAATACCTTCATCAACTTCTCTTCTTGCTCCCCGGTTAAATTGGATGCAATAATTACCGGGAGCGTGCTACCTTCACCCACATAAGCATATTTAAGATGCTTGGGTAGCACCTTCAATTCTAACACTGGAGGCTCTTCCAATGACGGCTTTAACCTTGTGTCGATGCTTTCTGGAAGACTTTCCACTTGATGCGTCCAAGTGGGCCTTCCTTCCTTTGCCGCCCTGACCTCCAATTCCTTCATCTCTTCATCCATGCTCCGATTTGTTTCTCCTTGCAACCTGTCAAACATGAAACACTCCTCTATTGTCTTTTCCTCTTCGACCCTAGTGTCACATAGAGGTATACACTCGTCAACGATGTCCGCCATGTAACATTCATCGCCAACTAGAGGATCCGTTAATCTTGAAAAAACATTTAACCGCAACCGACGGTTACAAAATGTCATGTCGAACGTGCCCGACTTGCAATTAATTTGGGCATTCAATGTTGCCAAAAATGGTCGACCAAGGATCACTGTTGGTTGCTTGGTTCGGTCCAAAGAAACATAATCTAACACAAGAAAGTCCACCGGATAGTAAAAATCCTCGACCTTGACTATTACATCCGTGACTATCCCACGGGGTAGTTTAGGGGTCAAGTCGGCTAACACCACGGTGGTGTTAGACACTTGAAGTGGACCAAAATCATATTGGTCATATAAACTACCCGGCAAGATACTCACATTTGCCCCAAGATCCAAAAGTGCCCGGGTCATTTTAAATTCACCAACTTGTATTGAAATAATGGGCGCCCCCGGATCTTGAAGTTTTGGTGGAAGTGCACCCGAAAGAATTGAACTCACGTTTTCGGATAAATCAAGTTTCTTAGGAAACTTGTGAGTCCGCTTTTGGGTGCATAAATCTTTCAAGTATTTTGCATATGAAGGTACTTGCTTGATTGCATCTAAGAGTGGTAAATTGATTTTGACTTGTTTAAAAATTTCCCAAATCTCTTCTTGTTGTGGGCCTCGTTTGTTTACCACTTTCTTAGATGGTCCCAACAAAGCTTTGGGATAAGGGACGGTATTAACCTCCACACCCTTTTCCTTAGCTTTTGGAATAGGAATGGTCACAACGGGGGTGTTATTATTAATTTTTAGATCATTTTTCTTTTGACCCGTTTAACTGTTTTTACCTTCATCATCACTCGCATCTTCCACCACCCCTTCAACAAACTTGGTTGATGGTGGCTCGACACCACTATCTATGACTCGACCACTACGTAAAGAAATTTTATTAATTGGTACCTCACGTGTGTTCCACGAGTTCGACCCTTGGTTCTTAGGGTTCACCGTGGTATCACTTGGAAGTGGTAAAGTAGAGATGACTTGCACTTTTGCACGGTCGACCTCTATCCCACGGCTCGACACTACATGCCCCAACACAATCCCTTCTTGAACCATGAAATGGCTCTTCTCCCAACTCAAAACAAGATTCTTTTCAACACATCTTTTCAAAACTTTTTCGAGTTGGTCAAGGCATGTATCGAATGATGACCCGAATATTGAGAAATCATCCATGAAGATTTCCAAAGACTCCCCCACCATATCAGAAAAGATACTCATCATACACCTTTGAAAGGTGGCGGGGGCATTACAAAGTCCAAATGGCATTCTCCTAAATGCGAAAGTACCGTAAGGACAAGTAAAGGTAGTCTTTGCTTGGTCTTCCGGATGTATGGCAATTTGATTGTATCCGGAATAACCATCCAGAAAACAATAAAATTTTTGTCCGGCCAACTTCTCAATGATTTGATCAATAAATGGCAAAGGAAAATAATCTTTGGAAGTAGCAGCATTTAACTTCCTATAATCAATACAAATACGCCACCCGGTTACCGGCCGAGTGGCGACCTCTTCACCTGCGTCATTTGTGACGACTTGAATACCTGCCTTTTTTGGAACTGTTTGTGTCGGGCTCACCCAATGGCTATCCGAGATAGGGTATATGATACCCGCATCTAGCCACTTTAATACCTCCTTCTTGACCACCTCTTGCATATTTGGATTTAATCTTCTTTGGGTGTCACGGGAAGGACTCATATCATTTTCTGTGATGATCTTGTGCATCACCACCGAGGGACTAATTCCCTTCAAATCTGCAATGGTCCATCCGATAGTATCTCTATGGATGACCAATACCTTCATCAACTTCTCTTCTTGCTCCCCGGTTAAATTGGATGCAATAATTACCGGGAGCGTGCTAATTTCACCCACATAAGCATATTTAAGATGCTTGGGTAGCACCTTCAATTCTAACACTAGAGGCTCTTCCAATGACGGCTTTAACCTTGTGTCGATGCTTTCCGGATGACTTTCCACTTGATGCGTCCAAGTGGGCCTTCCTTCCTTTGCCGCCATGACCTCCAATTCCTTCATCTCTTCATCCATGCTCCGATTTGTTTCTCCTTGCAACCTGTCAAACATGAAACACTCCTCTATTATGTTTTCCTCTTCGACCCTAGTGTCACATAGAGGTATACTGTAACAACTCTCATTAAAATCCATCATTAGGATGATAATTAGTCAATAAGAAAACCCTAATTGAGACACCCAAGTAATTCTGCACTAACCCTAAATTTTCAGAACAATTGGAATTAGGATCAGGGCCCCTAAAACACAGGGGGGGTTAAACCCTAATGATAATTATCTATAAAATTTGTTATACAGATTGAAATTCGATTTTAAGATGAGTCATGCAAGCTAGTCCCGTACCCAGCTAGCCTATGTAATTAGACTGCACCCCTTACGGACCGTAAGGGGAAATGCCATACGGTCCGTAAGCCTGTCCAAAAATCAGTATAAATAGCAGACATTGGGACTTGCTTTCTGTTGTTAATTCGACGAAGAAATTCGTTGTGTAGAGTACGTTATAAGCAGAAACAGTCCCAAAACACACACTAATATCGAATTGCTGCCGCAAAACAGGGTAATCACTCGATCGCTATTACGATTCATTTTCCGACGGATCAATATATCCAATGGATGTTTAAGTGCCGCCCACATAGGGTTATACTTTGTCGTTCGTCGTTAAATCGATGGATGTTTAAGTATCGCACTTTGTCGTTCGTTGTGAGAATTTGATCTCGTGAGTTATCGTAAATGTTGTATTGATCACTAACCCGGTTTTTGTGTGCATTATTATTTAAATTAGGTTCACAAGGCTAAACCATATTCTGTCCGTATTAAATCGGCAATGTGAGTCATTCTCTTTTTATCAAATATTTTACAATACTCCAAATTATTTTCAGAATTATAATTACAGTGATTAAGTTTATGTAATCACCAAATTACAGCCGGTATGTGGGGTATTGTGCACATTACTACTGTTTTAATCACATTAGGTGGGCGAACCTAAAATTAAGTGATATACGTCATTCATTGGGGCAGCCAATGGTGATATGACCACAGTCACAGATCCGGTCGAGTGACAAATATTGTGGGTAGTTGGTAGATATCAGAAACATATGTAAAAACTCTTAATACTGTAAATTATAGTAAACGAGTCATTTTAATAAACTGAATGATTCACTCAGTATTTCCCACTGACAAAACCTTTTTCAAACATGTTTCAGGTGATCTATTGTAATTCAGGAAAAGTGCTGGGGAGCATTTCAAGCTTAAGAAAGTGGCTCATTATAAATAGAGAAATATGTTTTCTAAAAATAAAGATTTATCAGTAAAATCATAAAATCATGTTATTGTAAATTTCCGGGATTTTATCCCGAGTTGTGAAATAAAATAATCGGGAAAAGTTTTTAGCTTTACAACGATCCTGATGATAAACTTCCGCTGTTAAACTCAAATAAATAAATATCACGGGATTTCTGTCCCGCGGCTCCTGAAACGGGTCAAACCGGGTCGGGGGCCGTGACAGAAATGAGGTGGTATCAGAGCCACTGAGTTAAGCTAATTAAGTATTTAGAGATACTTAATTTTTCCTGATTATTATTATGTGATTATGTGTTCTATTAAACTAATTATTTGTTAGTTACAGTATGGGTAACCAAAAGCTGCAAGATATTTATCTTAAATTAGGTAGGTCAGTCTACGAAGAGGGAAGTTCATCCCAAAACAAATCTTCAAAACTCCCTACAATTCCTGAAGAAGGAATATTTGTGCGAAAAGCACAATATGAGAAACCGCTTTCTCCTAGAAAAAGGAATATGATTATTAAGAAAAGTAAAGAGCAAATCCGAGAAAAGAAGATTAAAAGGGAAACCCAGGAATTAATCAATAAATCACCTTGGGAAGACAAGCTAGATGAGAAATGGGCAAATTTGTATATGCTAGCCACAGTAGCAGAACATGCAGATCTTTAAAAACCCTAAGTCTAGTAATAGCACCTCCCAGTAAATAAATAAATAAATCCGAGTGTGTTCTTTCCTGCTATTTTGTACAAATAGTGTGCAATAAAACTTCAATGTTTATTTGTTAAACTTTGTTCCAAAGTTTTAACTTAGTATTTTTGTGCATTTTGCATATATGCTACACAGCATGAATGAGATATCTGAAGCATTTCAGAACCTCGATCTTTACCCGGTGAATGTAGAAGTTTCCAAAGATTTCACTGGATACTTTGCTGATGTGGAACAACCTGTAGAATTCAATGCTCCACCTTTGACAAAGCCAAAACGAAAGAAAAGAAAGAATTATGTATGGGGTAGTCGTATCCGTAGGAAAAAGCCAGCCACAAAACTTCCTAAAACATAACAACCCTTTAGAAAAAGGAAAAGAAATTGTAATCAAAGAAAGTACTAAACAGCAAGAGATGGAAACTAAAGTCAAGAAAGATTCTAGGCAAATGGAAAAACAGTTTGAGGAATATTCTAAAGATATAGAAATGGAAGTAGGACAAGGTTCTAGACCAACTCAGATAGAAATTGGAGAGAGCTCAAACCAAAACCAGGGAATAACTTTTCAGGAGGAAATAGATTTCCTATTGGCAAGCTGTGAGACTATTCAGCCTGTCAATACTAATGTTTTTACCTATCCTAGTGAAAATCCACTCCCTATGAATTTTGAACCAGCAATCCCAGAACCAATAGTCCACTCCCAACCTGTAGGAATGGACGAATGGTGGACGAATGATTGGCAATTTCAAAATATTGTCCACGACCCTTATTCCTTTCTTCCACAATTCGATCCAAAACCCCTACCTAATCCACTAATGAGTAACGAAAATATGGCGGAACTTCGCCATTATGGTGAAGAATTGATGGATGCAGGAAATAGAATCATGGAGATAGGGGGACAAATTGCTTGGAAGTATGATAAAAGGGAATTTCGTTTTTAAGACGACAAGTGGCGAGAGATAGGAGGGTGATAAAACTATAGTTGTGTAATAGTAAAAGAAATAGTGAAATCAGTCTGTAACATAACTACGAATAAAACTTTGTAAAATATTGTGTGTATTGATGCATACTATAACAGATATAACATGGAATCGAGAAATCGATAGTTTTGACTATACATGTATTATTGTTTGATTGTTTGTGTGTAAGATACTAATAAAAATTATATATATATTATCAGATGGCAAATATTGGTAATGAACCGGTAAATGAGGTTAATCAGTCGGAGCAACATCCAGGGGATCAATATATGACTAGACAAGATATTGAAAATATTGTTGCTCAAGGGATAGCCAATGCTATTCCAGCATTCGTTGCTGCTGTAAAAAGTCCAATCGAACCGCAACATATCGTTCCTAGTAAACGTACTCCTGAAGATAACTTCAGTAATAGTATAAACGGGGGCAATAATCATGTTAATCATGATAATGAATCCCAGCACACGCCGCTCCCTAAGAAACTGAAAGCTGCAACACCTGGTTGCACTTTTAAAGAATTCCTTGCTTGTAAACCCACTGAATTTGCAGGCAATGAAGGGGCAACTGCATCACTGCGTTGGTTAGAGAAAACCGAAGCAGTAATTGCAATCAGTAAGTGTGCTAAAGATGATCAGGTCATGTACGCATCAAATCTATTTAAAGAAGGAGCACTCGAATGGTGGAACACTGTGTTACAAGCTAAAGAAAGAAATAGGGCTTATGCTATGACTTGGAAAGAATTTAAGAATCTTGTAGAAAGAAAATTCTGTCCTGAGTATGAAAAGGAACAAATGGCAAATAAGTTCCTAAATCATCGGATGATAGGTGTGGATTGTCGTGGTTATACTTCGACATTCTTTGAATATGCTAGAGTGGTACCAACACTGGCTTCGCCAGAACCGGTACTCATTTCTTGCTATATTTGGGGATTAATTAGCGAAATTCGCAATATCGTTAAGGCTGCGAGACCTCGCACTATTGACGATGCCGTAGAATTAGCTAACACTCTGACTGATGAATTGATACGCACAAGAGATGAAGACAGGAAGAAGGAACTAGCTCAGAAAATTACCCAATGATTTAGGGTGGGTAATAGTAGTTTCAAGAAAAGAGGTGCAGGGCAATCTTCAACTTTGCCATTCTGCAAAATTTGCAAAAAGAAACATTTTGGAAAATGTAATAAAATTTGCAATTTTTGCAAAACAATAGGACATCGTGAAGAAAATTGCAGAAAGAAATCCATAATTTGTTACAATTGTGGAGAAGCTGGACATTTCAAAACAGAATGTCCTAAGTTAGTCAAACCAGTAGACAACAAAACCAAGGCGACCGAAGGAGCTACTAAGAAGAATGCCAGAGCATTCCAGCTAACCACTCAAGAAGCAGAGCTCATCCCGGATGTGATAGCCGGTACGTTTTTAGTTCACGACGTTTATGCAAAAGTATTGTTTGACTCTGGTGCAAACCAAAGTTTTATAAATACTTCATTCTGCCAAGCTCTTAAGTTACCCTTAACTACCATTAGGCATATTTTTACAGTCGAAACCGTAGATGGGAATTCTGTAAAAATCAATCAGGTTTTGCAAGAAGTAGAAATGGAACTTTCAGGTCATAAATTTGCTGCAAACCTATTACCTATGAAATTAGCTGAATTTGATGTTGTGTTAGGAATGGATTGGTTAATAGCCAACCATGCTCAAATCATTTGTGATAAAAACTCTATAGAAATTCAATCACCTACTGGAGAAGTAATCATGATTACAGGAGATAAACCTCGAAAGCCCTGAAGTTCATATCAGTAATGAAAGTTGCTAATTATGAACGAAAACAAGGAATAGTATATATGATTTCAGTAATCATTAATACTAAAGGTAAAGAACTTAAGGAAATTCCTGTAGTCTCAGAATACCCAGATATATTTCCAGAAGATTTACCTGGGTTACCACCAGATAGGGAGGTAGAATTTAGGATTCATCTAATTCCAGGAACTACACCGATAGCCAAGGCACCCTATCGATTAGCTCCTACCGAAATGCTAGAATTGAAGAAGCAATTAGATGAATTACTAAGCAAAGGATTTATACAACCTAGTTCATCCCCTTGGGGTGCACCAGTGTTGTTTGTGAAAAAGAAAGATGGATCAATGAGAATGTGTATCGATTATAGAGAGCTAAATAAGGTTACAATTAAGAATCGATACCCATTACCTAGGATTGATGATCTTTTCGATCAATTACAAGGCGCCAGGTACTTTTCTAAGATAGACTTGCGCTCCGGATATCATCAATTAAAGGTTCAAGAAGAAGACATACCTAAAACTGCTTTTAGAACTAGGTATGGACATTATGAGTTTACAGTCATGCCCTTTGGGTTAACTAATGCACCCGCAGCATTCATGGACATGATGAACAGAATCTGTAAACCATATTTGGATAAATTTGTAATTGTTTTCATAGACGATATACTTATTTATTCAAAAAGTCAGGACGAACATTGTCAGCACTTGCATGCACTCTTAACTTTGTTAAGAAAAGAAAAATTGTACGCCAAATTTTCGAAGTGTGAATTTTGGCTACAAGAAGTGCAATTCTTAGGATACATGGTGAATCATGAAGGTATTCACGTAGATCCTGCTAAGATAGAAGCAATTACCAATTGGAAGGTTCCGCAAACCGCAATGGAAATTAGAAGTTTTATAGGTTTACCCGGATATTATAGACGGTTTATTAAGGATTTTTCCAAGATAGCTGTACCATTAACTAAGCTAACCTGTAAAGCCATTAAGTTTGAATGGGGACCTAAACAAGAAGAAGCCTTTGGAATCTTGAAGCAGAAATTAACCAATACTCCAATCTTAGCCTTACCAGAAGGAACATAAGACTTTGAAGTATATTGTGATGCTTCAAAATTAGGATTTGGATGTGTGTTAATGCAACGCAAGAAGGTAATTGCGTATGCTTCTAGACAATTGAAGAAGCACGAGGAAAACTATACGACTCATGATTTAGAATTAGGAGCTATAGTTTTTGCCCTTAAGATATGGAGACATTATCTGTATGGAAGTAAGTTTACTGTTTATACAGATCATAAAAGTTTAAGGTATATATTTGGGCAAAAAGAGTTAAATATGAGGCAAAGAAGATGGATGGAAATCCTGAGTAATTACGACTGTGATATTCAATATCACGAAGGAAAGGCAAACGTAGTCGCAGATGCCTTAAGTCGTAAGGATCATGAGAAGCAAAGGCGAGTCTGTGCTCTTAGAATAAATCTACAAGTAGATTTAATGGAACAATTGAAGGAAATTCAGGAAAGAGCAATCAAGGATGATGGTGAAGGAATGAAAGGTTACCTAAAGGAATTGGGACAAGGAAATGATGGAATTTGGAAATTCCACAAAAACAGAATTTGGGTACCTGAACAGGGAAATTTAAGATCAAAGATTTTAGAGAAAGCTCATAAATCTAGGTATACTGTACATCCAGGAAACAATAAGATGTACCAAGATTTAAGAAAGAATTTCTGGTGGATAGGAATGAAGAAGGATATAGCCGAATACGTATCTAAGTGTCTAACCTGTTCACAAGTTAAAGCCGAACACCAGAAACCTTCAGGACTACTACAACAGTTAGAAATGCCTGTATGGAAATGGGAACTCATAACAATGGACTTTGTTACTAAGTTACCTAAAACCAGAAAAGGTAATGATGCTATTTGGGTAATTGTGGATCGATTAACCAAATTTGCTCATTTTCTACCCATAAAAGAAACCTTTAGCATGGAAAGGTTAGCCAAGTTGTATGTGGATGAAGTAGTATCCTTACATGGAGTCCCACTCTCCATTGTATCGGATAGAGATAGTCGTTTCACTTCCCAGTTCTGGACAAGCTTCCAAGAAGCAATGGGAACCCGACTCAATTTAAGTACTGCATATCATCCACAAACAGATGGACAAAGTGAAAGGACGATCCAAACTCTAGAAGACATGCTCCGAGCATGTGTAATTGACTTTGGTGGTAATTGGGATAACCATTTACCATTAATCGAATTCTCCTATAACAATAGTTATCACTCAAGCATCAAAGCCGCTCCATTCGAAGTACTGTATGGACGCAAGTGCAGAACTCCCGTATGTTGGGCAGAAATAGGAGAAAGTCAATTATCAGGTCCAGAAATCGTACAAGATACCACTGACAAGATAACTCAAATCAAGGAAAGATTGAAAACAGCCAGAGATCGTCAGAAAAGCTATGCAGATAATCGCTGCAAGCCACTAGAATTCCAGATAGGAGATAAAGTACTTTTGAAAGTATCTCCTTGGAGAGGAGTAGTACGATTTGGTAAGAAAGGAAAACTGAGTCCAAGATATGTTGGACCATTCCCAGTGATCCAACGAATAGGACCAGTAGCTTATCGCTTACAACTACCAGAAGAACTAGCTGGAGTACATGATGTATTTCATGTATCCAATCTCAAGAACTGTCTATCAGACGAATCCCTGGTAGTACCTCTTCAAGATGTGGAGGTAAATGAAAAGCTAAAATTCATAGAGAAACCCTTACAAATAGAAGACCGGAAGGTCAAGTTTCTCAAACACAAGCGACTAGTACCGGTGAAAGTCAAATGGGAATCCAAGAGAGGACCAGAATATACTTGGGAACTGGAGTCAGAAATGAAGCGAAAATACCCTCATCTATTTCAATGAATCTCGAGGACGAGATTTTTCTTAAGGTGGGGAGGATGTAACAACTCTCATTAAAATCCATAATTAGGATGATAATTAGTCAATAAGAAAACCCTAATTGAGACACCCAAGTAATTCTGCACTAACCCTAAAATTTTCAGAACAATTGGAATTAGGATCAGGGCCCCTAAAACACAGGGGGGGTTAAACCCTAATGATAATTATCTATAAAATTTGTTGTACAGATTGAAATTCGATTTTAAGATGAGTCATGCAAGCTAGTCCCGTACCCAGCTAGCCTATGTAATTAGACTGCACCCCTTACGGACCGTAAGGGGAAATGCCATACGGTCCGTAAGCCTGTCCAAAAATCAGTATAAATAGCAGACATTGGGACTGGCTTTCTGTTGTTAATTCGACGAAGAAATTCGTTGTGTAGAGTACGTTATAAGCAGAAACAGTCCCAAAACACACACTAATATCGAATTGCTACCGCAAAACAGGGTAATCACTCGATCGCTATTACGATTCATTTTCCGACTGATCAATATATCCAATGGATGTTTAAGTGCCGCCCACATAGGGTTATACTTTGTCGTTCGTCGTTAAATCGATGGATGTTTAAGTATCGCACTTTGTCGTTCGTTGTGAGAATTTGATCTCGTGAGTTATCGTAAATGCTGTATTGATCACTAACCCGGTTTTGTGTGCATTATTATTTAAATTAGGTTCACAAGGCTAAATCATATTCTGTCCGTGTTAAATCTGCAATGTGAGTCATTCTCTTTTTATCAAATGTTTTACAATACTCCAAATTATTTTCAGAATTATAATTACAGTGATTAAGTTTATGTAATCACCAAATTACAGCCGGTATGTGGGGTATTGTGCACATTACTACTGTTTTAATCACATTAGGTGGGTGAACCTAAAATTAAGTGATATACGTCATTCATTGGGGCAGCCAATGGTGATATGACCACAGTCACAGATCCGGTCGAGTGACAAATACAGTGGGTAGTTGGTAGATATCAAAAACATATGTAAAAACTCTTAATACTGTAAATTATAGTAAACGAGTCATTTTAATAAACTGAATGATTCACTCAGTATTTCCCGCTGACAAAACCTTTTTCAAACATGTTTCAGGTGATCTATTGTAATTCAGGAAAAATGCTGGGGAGCATTTCAAGCTTAAGAAAGTGGCTCGTTATAAATAGAGAAATATGTTTTCTAAAAATAAAGATTTATCAGTAAAATCATGTTATTGTAAATTACCGGGATTTTATCCCGAGTTGTGAAATAAAATAATCGGGAAAAGTTTTTAGCTTTACAACGATCCTGATGATAAACTTCCGCTGTTAAACTCAAATAAATAAATATCACGGGATTTCTGTCCCGCAGCTCCTGAAACGGGTCAAACCGGGTCGGGGGCCGTGACATATACACTCGTCAACGATGTCCGCCATGTAACATTCATCGCCAACTAGAGGATCCATTAATCTTGAAAAAACATTTAACCGCAACCGACGGTTACCAAAAGTCATGTCGACCGTGCCCGACTTGCAATTAATTTGGGCATTCGATGTTGCCAAAAATGGTCGACCAAGGATCACCGTTGGTTGCTTGGTTCGGTCCAAAGAAACATAATCTAACACAAAAAAGTCCACCGGATAGTAAAAGTCCTCGACCTTGACTATTACATCCGTGACTATCCCACGGGGTAGTTTAGGGGTCAAGTCGGCTAACACCACGGTGGTGTTAGACACTTGAAGTGGACCAAAATCATATTGGTCATATAAACTACCCGGCAAGATACTCACACTTTCCCCAAGATCCAAAAGTGCCCGGGTCATTTTAATTTCACCAACTTGTATTGAAATAATGGGCGCCCCCGGATCTTGAAGTTTTGGTGGAAGTGCACCCGAAAGAATTGAACTCACGTTTTCGGTTAAATCAAGTTTCTTAGGAAACTTGTGAGTCCGCTTTTGGGTGCATAAATCTTTCAATTATTTTGCATATGAAGGTACTTGCTTGATTGCATCTAAGAGTGGTAAATTGATTTTGACTTGTTTAAAAATTTCCCACATCTCTTCTTGTTGTGGGCCTCGTTTGTTTACCACTTTCTTAGATGGTCCCAACAAAGCTTCGGGATAAGGACGGTATTAACCTCCACACCCTTTTCCTTAGCTTTTGGAATAGGATTGGTCACAACGGGGGTGTTATTATTAATTTTTAGATCATTTTTCTTTTGACCTGTTTGACTGTTTTTACCTTCATCATCACTCGCATCTTCCACCACCCCTTCAACAAACTTGTGTGATGGTGGCTCGACACCACTATCTATGACTCGACCACTACGTAAAGAAATTTTATTAATTGGTACCTCACGTGTGTTCCTCGAGTTCGACCCTTGGTGCTTAGGGTTCACCGTGGTATCACTTGGAAGTCTTCCTCCACTTCCACGAATTTGAGCCATCTCTTGAGCAAGTTGCCCTACTTGCTTTTCTAATTCCTTTTGAGATTTATCCTTCACTTAAAACTCTTTCTTCACTTCGGCTTTGAACTCTTGGTATGAATTAGTAAGAGCTTGTTGTGAGTTGGTAAGATTACTTACGACATTCATGATAGCATCAAACTTCGAACTTATCGAATCATCACCTTGGGAGTTGGATGCACCACCCCTATTTCCACCTTGGTTGTAACCCCGTTGATAGTTGCTTTCGCGACTTTGATGTCCTTGGTTACCCCCTTGATTGTAATTCCTTTGGCAACCCCCTTGGTTACCACCTTGACGATTATTATACGAGGACCCACCTTGACCACCTTGATTACCCGATTGAAAATTCGGGTTCATTTGATTCGAAGAATTTCCATACCGGAAATTAGGGTGATTTCTCAAGCCCGGATGGTAAGTGTTGGAGTTCATGTCATATTGCTTTCGGTCCCCATACACTTGGTTGACTTCCTCGGTGTAGTCACTCGACCCCGTTGGACATTGCTCCGCTCTATGTCCAATATCACCACACTCTTCACACACCTCAAATTGAACCGCACTAACTTCCTTCTTCTTCATTCAAGCCATTTCCCGCTCTAAGGTAGAAATCTGATCTTTAGAGTCAAGATCGGGAAGTGACCGGGAAACGGGGTGCTTTTTGGCTCGATCGGCCGATTCCTTCTCTTTCAAACGCTTGCTCATCCGTTCCAAAAACTCCCAATCATCATCTTCTTGGTTGCTTAGAAGGGTTCCATTGCTCGTGGATTCAAGTCGGTTCCATGTGTTGTCGTCTAGACCCCGTACAAAGCACTTAACCAACTCCCACTTCTCGATTTGATGATGAGGGCATCTTCGCATCATTTCCCTAAATCTGGTAAAGGCTTCATTTCCCTAACGGTTCGCCCGATAATTGGCGAAAAGACTGAATTTCATCACGAGCATCATCGGTCTTTGCCATAGAGTAGTACTCATCTAAAAACGCTTGTTGCATTTCACCCCATGTGCGGATGTTATTGGCCGGGAGTGTAAGAAACCATTGCTTCGCTTTATCCTTTAGTGAAAATTGGAATAATCGAAGTTTGACCTCCTCTAATGCAAAGTTGTGTCCCCCGATAGTGTTGCAAACCGAAGAGAATTCCGCCAAGTGCGTGTACGGCTCATCATTAGACCTCCCATTGAAGTGGGGAAGTATATTGATGTAGTGTGGTTTACAATCAAAGATCCTCCTTTCACAGACTATCGGAGAGTCATTTTCGGTGACTATTGGTCGGAAGCGGTCATTCACTCCCCGTGGAGGTTGTTGACGACGCTGTGGACCGTTAACCTCTTGATCGACCGGCCTTCGGTTATCTCTTCGATCACCACCCCTATTATCTCTTCGATTTCCACCTTGGTTACCTCTTTGATTACCCCCTCCCACGAAACGAGGAATCCGATTAGGGTTGCCATTGTTGTTGTTGTTGTAAAACCCGTCATTTCGGTTCCTTTGGTTATTATTTCGTGGTTGGCGGTTATTTTCGTAACCGTCATTCCTCCTATTCCCATACCCATAGTCTTCATCCCCAACATAATTGGCATTTTGATAACCAACTTCTTCATCCTCATACTCTCGTGCATTGTAACCGTTACCTCGATTGATGTATCCCCAATCTTCAGCATCGTCCGCCCGATTATCATAATAACCCCCATCATCCGAGTGTTATGTATGAATGCTTACATGTTCCGGCGATTGATAACCGGGAACACTATAAGGCTCATCATCGGGGATTGCATTTCTCAAATCATCGATGTTGAAAAACGGGTCTTCATTCGCGGGATTGCCGCGATCTCGATTACCTCTACGGTCGGAATTGACATTCCGATCATCAAGGTTGATAGGTAACGACGCTTGTCGATGAAGGGTTTGTTGTTGGGGTGTTCGTTGAGTGTTATTGAGATTTTGGTTTCGAAAAGGTGGAGTGGGTGGTCTAGCGTTGACATTACCACCCGGTTGCTCTTGTGGTATAGGTTGAACATTTTGGGCGGGGTGAAAAATTCCTCGAGATTGGAATTGGTTTTGGTTGAGGTTTGGGTGATTGGAGTTTTGGTTTGCCATTGAATCGGTTTCAATAGATGGTGTGAATTGTGGTGTTTGGTTGGTTTGATTAGAAGCAAGAGTTGCTTCTAACCGGCTTGCTAGGTTTCTTCTTGCGACTCTTTCGATTTCCGGTTCGTAGACTAACGGTGAAGTCCTCCCGGAATTCCTTGTATGCATGCACTACCTGTAATCTGCACAAGTAACACACCCGCGTAACAAGGAAAAAGATAAAGTACAAAAAGAAATTAAACAAATTAAACAGATAATCACGTAAATTCAAACAATAATCCAAACACAAAGCACACGCACTCCCCGACAACGGCGCCAAAATTTGATCGGAGCGTCGCGCTCCAGTCAAAGATAATATTTATATGCCTTAAATACCCTTAACAAATAGCTAGTGGCAGTGAGGGGTCGAACCACGAAGAGTATGTGGATTGTGTACAGATTTGATTAAATTATGAAAAGTTGTCACTATTATGAAGATTGCTACGATATATTTTTGTGTTTTTGATTGATTGGAGTATATGAAATAGAATTACTAAAATGATTAATTAGATTAACTATGAGAAATTACTAAATGCAAGAATTGAAAATGATTGTTTGAACAATAATGGGAAAACAAGGTTCACACCCGGTTTCAACAATTGCAAGACTTAGGGTTACTATGTAGTTTAATTAGTTTTACTTGAAATAGTTCATTAACGGGTCACAATCACAAAGCTTAGGTGTCAATCGCTATCAACGTCGTAAACAACGGACCATGATACACTTCGTTACTTTGGACTAACAAATCCTATCGAAAGATAAGGCATAAATACATGCATTCATTTCACAAAGTCAAATTTAATCATTCACTCGACAGTTTGCAAATTCAATACCAATGTAAGACAATTGTCCAAGATTCAAATGCAATTCAAGTTGTCACAAAACAATTAACACACATAATAAACCCTAAACCTTACAAAAGTCTACACCGGGGTGAAACCTCCAAGGAATTAGCCGAGCATGATCGAAGAAACTTGATCACCGGATGTTGAAAGCTTGACTTGAATCATCGTGAAGCGTGAAGATGGATTGATGGATGAAGGTTGGGGTTTTGCTTGAATGATGATGATGAATGGATGTGTGGATTGGTGGATTGAGGAATTGGTGAAGCTAGGGTTTTTGGAATCAAGAAGATGATGATGAATTGTTCTTGATTTGCGTCGTAAGAAGCATGGATGGATGGAATGGTTGATGATTTTTCTTGAATATTGGCTCCCAGATCAAGTTCAAACCTTCCAAGAATGTGTAACCCCCCGAATTATGGCCAACAACCTCTTTTCATTCGTTTGTTTGACCCAATTCACGCCACAACCGCGCAACAACATCTGAGGACCGTCGCCGACGGTGGATGTGTCCGTTGGCGACGGTGCGTGTATTCCCATATATCACCGACGAACTAACTCGCTGTCTACGAATGATTCAGGCGACGGAACATGTACCAGCCGTCGGCGATGGACCTTTTGGTCGTCGGCGACGCCCCTTAAAACTCAACATTTCTATTTTCCTCATCTTGGCTTGCCGGTTGACCTGTTCCACATCCCGGTGGTTTGTTTTTCATCCCGATGACTCGTAAAGCTCCCGAAAAGCTCCTTAAACTCCGTTAGACCTGCAAAATACATATCTAATCAAAAGTAGGCAATTCGAAACTAAAACTTGTGTTAAAACATCAAATTAAACAATTACAAGCACTGGTTTTCGACCACGTATCACCCCCCCCCCACACTTAAATTACACATTGTCCTCAATGTTTCCCAAAAATAAATTTTTAGGTTGATTGAATGTGTAAAAAGGTGTTTAAAAGCAAAAATTTATGTTACTGGCATTTCGGCACGGCCCCGTGTTCAGATCGCCAGTATCATAGTTTACAGAAGGCAGGGCACGGAGGCGTGTTCAGTGAACATGGCCCCGTGTCCAGTTACCTGAACTGGGAGTTTTCTGCAGAACCTCGGTCACGGGGCGTGTTGGACTGACCACGGCCCCGTGCTGAACTTGCTGTAATGAAGAAAAATTGTCGGGAGGCTCTGTTTTTGTGCATGGGGTGTAGGTCCCCTTGATGTGTATGGATCTTCACAGAATTGTCAATCCGATCAAGAGTGCGGAATCCTCTTGATCAGAATATAGCAGAAAACGTGTAGAAACAACAATTCACTTTCAACCAGGTTTCTATTGATTATCAATCACAAGAATCACAATCAATCAAACCCTAACCACTCACAAATTCGTCCAAGACCTAGCCTCTCACGAAATTGCTCTCTCAAACACTGTTTTGGCTGATTAACCTAAACCCTAATGTCTAACCTTGTTTATATAACACAAGGTTTACAAGTTGGACTAGGGTTTCCTACATGGACAAGCCCAATTTGTCCCCCTAGACCCAATGTGGGTTTAGTTTAGCCCAAACTCTATTATTCTCACTAATACAAAGCTAAACCCGCTAACCGTTTATCGTTTAACTAATTACAAGATATCCAAAGACAAAATCTAAGCTGTTGTCACAGAATATGCACCAACCCCCCCCCCCACTTGACAATAGCTTCATAAAAACTTTGTCTTCAGTCAAAACTTTGTCTTCAGTCTTCTTGCAATCTTCAAGTAATCTTGCACTGTCTTTGGTCTTTGGATAGCTTCAGCTTCAAAAGCTTCTGTCAGCAACAGACTCCCCCTAAGCTGATGCATCCAATCACCAAATCTTCAACACGCTAGCATTTGAGTAAACTCCAGTTCAGCATTTGCAAAGCAATCTTCAAACTCTTCAATCTTGTCTGCAATATAGAAAGGAGGTTCTACCATGCATCCAATCAAACTCTCATCTTCTCAGCAACTTCTCAGCTATAAACTGCTTCAATCTGTATACTATAAAACAAACAACTCGAGAAACCATAAGAATTTTTCAACAAAGTTAAACGAATTATTATTTTTCAAGAGATTAGTTAAACTGTATCACAGATTAAGCATTTTCAATTTATCATCAACACGCAAACTTTTTGTTCAACACACAAGAACCTGCATGATTTTGAAATTTTGAACTCACTTTCTAACACCATCTCCCCCTATCAGTAACAATTCCTCCAAGAATAACAGTTTTCCGTACGTTAAGAATTTTAAACAGAAAAAAACACTATTTTTGGATTTTTATATTTTCTGAAAGCAAGTAAATACAAAAGCAATAAACACTCTATTTTTGTGAGAATCGTCGGTAAGAAGATCATATCAGCACAATCAAACTGTTTCACACAATTAGATAATTCTTTATTTAATTTTTCATGAAAAGCAGCCCAAGACGATTACAAGTATGTTTGTCCTCTTAAACAAAATGCATGAACATTTCAAGTACCATTACCGTATGATACGTTAAGGTAATCTTATTATACTGAAATACGAGCGTGTCCCACTTCAGGATATACCCCCGCGACAAGGTATGCACAAAGATTCATCGTAGTAGGTGAGTAGACTGAATTCATCTGTTTTATTTTTCAATGATAGATAATTGGTGAACAGGTTAGTACTTCCGTACAGCAGAGAGACCAAAATATCTTATCGAGGGCTAAGACATATACCATTTTTGGTACGAATTATACATTTTGCATTTTTGAATGACTCTCTATGAGAGCTTCTTCATTTTCAAGGTTTTGGCATTTTTACCTCTTTTAAGATATCCTGGGTGTGCCTAGGTCAGCATGTATCTAGATGCAGCAGAAGGACACCCCTGATATCCCCAAATGAAATAACAGTATAAAGACCCAAAACTTCAGATTTTGGCAATCTATCAACGCAAGAATTAAGGTCATTAAACCATACACCACTGATGTGTTCCCCACTCATACACAGTTTATTTAGGTTTATATCACATTGGTAAGTTGATTATTTCATGCTTTTTGCCTACTGGTACATCATATGATGAAGCTGCTATCACACTTAAGCAATTTAGGTTAAATTTCAGTGTGACAGTCTAACTTGCCGATGTACTATCATTTCTTCTTTTTCACACAGTGATAACTCGTTTTTTTTATTTTCTATTTTTTATGTTTTTGATTTTTCAATTTTTTTTTGTATTTTTGATTTTTTAAGAAAGCAGTAAACTATTTACAAAATTCTTATGAAAAACTGGTTATTCAGGATTCCTCATCCTGTTGAGTTCGACTAAGTGTTCAAAGCGAGCCCTGTCAAATGCTTTAGTATAAAGATCTGCCAGGTTATCTTCTGTGTCGACTCAGCACTTTGAACTTCAATTTAAATCATCTAATATACATATATATCAACAATCTCACATCCCCCATCTTGTGCCTGAAGCAGCCACTATCAACATAAGTTGATAATCCTCCTTAGCAGCTCCTTCACACACTAACTTAAGAAATTAGTTAGATTGGGGGACCCAAGCCTTAATGGTCTTGGTCGTCCAAATTCACCAACTACTGGAACATCCATCCAATATCCATTACTCCTAACTAGAGTCTTGGATCTCAGACCTGTTGATGGAATTTGATTTTGATTTCCATAAGGTCTCAGGTCCTGAGGATTCCTATATACATTTGGACTATTTGACCTTTGAAATTTTGGTTTTGAAACCTTGAAGTTTGATTCCAAAAAGCATTATTGTTGTAATTTCTAAAGCCATTGTTATAAAAAGTTCGACCACCATTATTCTGGTATCGATTTTGATATTGACATTGACTTCTGAAATTATTAGAATTAAAATTGTTCATTCTTGGCGAACTGCTTCTAGGTCTCTGAAATCTGCCTGGTGGAGATCTAGGCTGAAATCTTGGTTGATTTCATTGAAAACGTGGAACTTGTGGAGTTCCATTTTCAGCCTTATCAACACCAACAACAACATTCTGTGGTTGCTTAGGAGCAGATTTCTTTGGAGAATTTGAACCTTTTTCCTCACTATCACCACTCTTCTCTGGTAATTTCCCTCTCTGTTTGTCACTCATTTGTGCTTCACTATTTTTGTTAGGACAACAGCTAGCTACATGTCCCTTTATGTGACACCTGAAGCACGATCTCCTTTTCAAAGACTTCTTTGCTGGAGTCTCTGAGGTAGATCCCTTATCAGATGGTGATGATGCCTTCGAAGAATTTTGTTCAGTTTGCTTGGATTCAGATATTCCTTTGTTTTTATTTTTAGCAAACTCTACATTTGATTCATTTTCAATAACAGTGGTTTCATTTTTCATATCACTACCTTGAACAAAATTAATCTTTTTAACAAAAGTTTGATTTTTGCTCTTAGTAGGGGAGTTTTTTTTAAAGGTTCCCTATTTTTGTTCTTCTTATCATCATCACTCTCAGACCCCTCACCTTGACTTGATGTGGATGCGAAACTACTTGGTGCAGTTGACATAAAGTCTGCTAGCTCATCTTCATCAGGCAGGAAAGAATAGTCATGACTAAGAGGAGGTGGGACTTCATTAAAGCCCTGGAAACCCACAGTGGTCTTATCATTACTCTTCTTTAACCCACCCATCATGTGTTTCATAACAAAAGACGAATCTCTGAATTGACTTAATTTCTGTTCAAGTTCAACAATTTTGAGTTGTGCATCTGACAACTCTTCGCATTTTTCAGAAATCTCTTTTGTTTTCTCAGCCATCATTTCGTGAGCTAAGTCTATTACTTGAAGTTTTTCGTTTAATTTGCATGTTAAAGCGTCGATTTCACTTTCATAACCTTTTATCTTCTTCAAGTATAGAGATTCATTTCTTTTAGCAAAAAAGTTTGACTCTTTTATGCTAGACATCTCGCTCACCAGACTTTGATTTTGTGTTGACAACCTGTCAACCTCACCCTGTAGTTCACGACATCTTAAACACACAGAATTAGATTGTACCTCTTCCTCATGAACTTCTGAAGTTTCATCAGCACCAACCTGTTCAGTTTCACTTTCTTTCTCTACTTCAGCATCCACTTTTGCTTCAACATTTTGCACTTCAGATTCAGCATCATTCACAGAACTTTCAGCCTCATCAACTGGCACTATCACTGCCATGAATGCCTGAGTGGCACTCTCATTTCCCTGATATCTCTTTTGTAATGCATCCCACATATCCTTTGAATTAGTGTACTTGTTAAAGATATGCTTGATGCCATTAGGTAAGGACATCTTGATAGCAGCTAAGGCTCTCTTTTCAGCCTCATACATCTTCTTATTAGCCTCTTGCATGTTTACGTAGTCTGTTCTACGTGGTCTGCCCTCATAATTATGTACTGGGTTTATGTACCCATCTTCAATACATATCCACATGCGTGCATCCTGAGATTCAATGAAGGATTTGAAGATGTCCTTCCATGTAAGATAATTCTCCACCTTCATCATCTTAGGTGCATTCAAATTGGTCATGTTCGACATTTTAAACGCAACAGACTGGTAAAACCGTACAAAATATCTTGGAAAACAGTGGTTACCAAATTACACCTTTAGAATCGTCTCGAAAAGACGAGTCCAATGATATATATTGTCAAAAACCGAATTCGGGATTTTCCAGAGTTTTTTTTTTTGTCTTAAAAATCACACGAATTCAACGGTGCAGACGGTTTCTTCAAATGAGCTACGGATCAAATTCTATTTACGAAAACGTTAATTCCTCTATGTGTATCTAATTCCTCCACAAAAATAAATACTCCACCTTTTAATTCCTCTAGCTAATTTTGCTAGCAAACCAAGTTAATTTCACCGGGTTACGCTAATTATGCTGGCAAGCCAAGTTAAATATGCTGATAGAGAAATTATAATTTTGCTGGTAAAGTAGATATAAATATGCTGACTTTTTAAATTCGCTGGGGAATTCCTCTGATCACTTAAATTCGCTGGGTAATTATGCTAGTTAATTTCGCTGACTTAATTTCGCTGGTTCACTGGTTAGTTAATTTCGCTGGCTTATCAGGTCACTATTACGACGACTTTAATTTCGCCGATCACCGTAATAACGTCACTGAGAACAATTAAAACGGTCACCAAAGTCGCCTTTGGATTTAATTTCACCGGTCACCGAGGTTAAATTTGCTGGATCAGATAATTGGGAAATTTAATTTCACCGGTCACCGAGGTTAAATTTGCTGGATCAGATAATTCCTCTGATTTGTCAGCGGAATTGTTAAATTTGCTAGAAAATTTTGGAAACTCAATATGTTTGAAATTTCCGAAGATTTTCCAGATTCTTTTAACAATTTCCTGCAAAATCAAACAACCAAAATCAGCAAAAATTTTTGAAAATATTGATGAACTTAGCGAAGAACACGAAGAACACGAAGAACAATCTTCGAATCTTCAAGCCATTTCAGCCAAAATTCTTCAAGAATCAACCAAACACTATCTCCAAAACCTGCAAAACACCAAACAAACAAACCAGAATATCAAAACAGCCAACAATATTCGAAAAATTATATCAAACCAAGAAAAATTTCAATACCCTAATTTCAGGTTTCAAAATTTTCGAAAATTTCTTCCTGTTTCTGCAGCACAATTCTGAACCGAGCCTTCAAGAGCCTAATGCTCTGATACCAATTGTAGGTTCCCTTGATGTGTATGGATCTTCACAGAATTGTCAATCCGATCAAGAGTGTGGAATCCCTTGATCAGAATATAGCAGAAAACGTGTAGGAACAGCAATTCACTTTCAACCAGGTTTCTATTGATTATTAATCACAAGAATCACAATCAATCAAACCCTAACCACTCACAAATTCGTCCAAGACCTAGTCTCTCACGAAATTGCTCTCTCAAACACTATTTTGGCTGATTAACCTAAACCCTAATGTCTAACCTTGTTTATATAACACAAGGTTTACAAGTTGGACTAGGGTTTCCTACATGGACAAGCCCAATTTGTCCCCCTAGACCCAATGCGGGTTTAGTTTAGCCCAAACTCTATTATTCTCACTAATACAAAGCTAAACCCGCTAACCGTTTATCGTTTAACTAATTACAAGATATCCAAAGACCAAATCTAAGTTGTTGTCACAGAATATGCACCAACATGGGGTGTGGGTTCAAGTTTCCCTTAGTAACCTCCACCATTCCGAGTGTCTTTTATTCCTGAAAATTAAAACTAAACTAGAAAGCATAAAAGTTAATCTAAACTAAAACTAAGGATAGTTCCGTGGAAGGCCTCCGTGGTGCGCCACGTTAATAAGGGTCCTTGGCTAGCCCAAAGTCAGTTATATGTTACCCAAGTGGGATGTTTTGCATCCCATGTTGCACCGTCGGAGAGCACCATCCAAGCTTGAGTCTATGACTTTCATGTAGTTGACCGGGTCGTCGTCATCTACTCTTTTCCCAACCCCAAACTCCATTTCCTTGTCCCCAACCCACAATGTTAATTTCCCACCATTCATGTCTACCATAGCGTGGGCTATGGCAAAGTCTCTGAATTTTACCAATAGATTTTCGGCGACACCTTGTGGATATTTGATAGACCTATCGGCAAGTTGTATGCTCATCTTTGTGGGACTTGTTTTACCTAGTCCGAGTCAGTCGAACATTGATGCGGGTATGAGATTAATGCTAGCCCCATGATCGGCTAGTGCATTGCGTATAGGTGATCCCCCAATGGAACAAGGGATGGTGAAGCATCCGGGGTCGATTTTCTTTTGTGGGAGTTTGTTAAGTAGTACGGTGGAGCATTCTTCACTTAAATTAACTAGTTGCAATGTTTCAATTTTCTTTTGTGAGTGAGGAAGTCTCTCATAAATTTTGAATATTCAGGCAATTGAGTGAGGACTTCCACAAATGGAAGATTGATGTGCAATTATTTTAGTAAATTTACGAATTTTGTGAATTGCTCATCGGTCTTTTGGCGAAGTAACTGATATTCGCCAAATTACACATACTTTATTCCCCCATATTACCCCCATTTCATGCGTTTTCGGCCGTAAAACCGTTATTCGGATACTTAATCAGGTATACTTTTATTTACAGGCCTAAAACAGCATGCCGAACAAGAAGACGATGAAAACGAGGACTTTCTGAGCAAAACGACAAAGGTGCGAACATTCTTTGAAGATTCTGACCTGGGCATTTAGCACGGTCGTGAGACCTACGGAACGACCGTGCGGATCCGGCAACCAAGCTCTTCTCGGTGATGCACAGCCAGTGCGATCCGGAGTGCAAGCCTCTCTCGGAGTGGAACGATCGTGCCACTGGAGGCACTCCCATGCGGATCCGATGTCCAGCCCAACCCCGGAAAGGCACTGCCCGTTCAGGTGCTCGTGTCATCCAAGCCCGGAGATGCACGCTTGTGCGGCCCATGGAATGGTCGTGCGTATCTGAAGACCGGTCAAGATCTGATAATGTCATGCGGTATGGTGATCAGTGATTTAAAAGTGAACGGTCGTGCACTTTACTGGGACGACCGTGCAATCGCAAAAAGTGATAAAAAAGCAGATAGCAGCTTCATTTCGTAATTCTGGACTTTTGGGAGTTATTTTGGCGAATTCACAGGCTCCGGGGGCACTAGCTTTCACCCGGATTCAAGCCACATTGTGCCGATTTTTCCGTTACTATCCGGATTCTTAATCTAGTGCTTGTTTATGGTTTGATTCTCTAATCTTTCCATAATTTTTGCTATGTTTCAAGCATGTAGATTAATTTTTATGTATTAATGTAAGCCTTTGGGCAAAAACACTAGAATCCCTTGCTTAATTACAACCTCTAGTATGTTAATTATGTTTGTAATGACACTTTGAAGCATTTTCTATGTTAATCTTTGATGATTAGTTTGCAACCTTGTTTATTGATGTTGGTTTCTTGATTATAAGTAATTATCTTGGATGATTAGTATATGGTTAGTTGAGATATTCGAAAGAAGAAGCTTAATTAATCATATGCTAGTAGACTTTAAACTTGCTAAACTAGTTTAACTTGTTTAAATGTGTGCACCATGATACTAGAAATGGCTATGTGGTGTAATAAGGGGTAATTATCGCTAATCAAGAAAGCTTTCCTTCACGTAAGGACCTTAACGGGTTAAATTGTGTCGTTATGAATTCTTGCCATTAATTGTTAGCTTAGTTAGTAGTTTAGGCCAAAATTGCTATCTTTGTGAATTTATGTGAAAGATTTGTAAAATGAACTCGGTTGTGATTTAATCTAGTTTATGCTTGTCTCGGTGGTTGCATTGTGTTTATCGGTTTCGCTTTCCTTGATTAAGTGAGGTTAGAAAACTCTTAACGGATGACTTACGTATCTTTAGGGGATTTTCATAGACATTTATCAATTACACGTTAAAGAACAATCTTAGGTGGTTAAAGTGTGTTTATCGTTTTAGCTTTCCAAATGATTGTCATGTTAGGATTCCCGAAAGGGATACTAATTGTCTTGAAAATGGAAAATAGATCAAATGTTTCAAGTGACAAAACCGACTTAGTTTATATACTTTGGTTGTGTAGAAAGCAAGGCTATATACTTATTTTTTTATTTGGAGTCCATTATGTTGTATTACATCTTTAATTATGCTTACTTTAGTTTTTAGAAAGTCACATAACTTATCTTTCTTCCATTAATTTAATGATAAAGGTCTAGTGTTATTCCTCCGCCCACTTCCTTGGATTGATACTTGGTTCTTACAGATGCTTTACTACATATATGACGGGGTATACTTGCCCTTTCGTGTGTGTTTTAATGTTGAAGTATAAATCACTTTTATAAATTTAAAACCGAATCGTGTGTTAGATTCATTGTAAAAACATGTATATACGCGCACACATCAAGTTTTTGGGGCCGTTGCCGGGGACGTGGCGAGCTTTAGGAACGACCCGAGTCATTATTTTATCGGTGTATATACTTGTTAATATTTGTGAATATTTTCGTGATTATTTATCCATTGATTTATTCGTTAATATTTCTTGTTTTTAATTTAATTTATTCGTTTTCAAGATTATTTTATACACTTGTGAATTTTTATTCCATTTATTTGTTCGAATTCGAACTTGTTATTCTTTTATTCTTTAAATTTTCGGCTCCAAAAAATCATTTTTACACTAGCCGATCCGATTATTTTCATTGTTTTAAATTTTACAAAATTTCAGGCTCGCTTTTGAATTTTTATAAAATTTCCAGCCCATTTTTATAAAGATTTTGTATCTTTTCAGCAAAAAAAAAAAATCAGCATTATTATATTAATAAAATATTCATTGTGTCATTTTTCGTTCGCAGGTTGATGTTTTCAACCCCCGCTCCTGAAGTTGTTGAGCCGTCAGACAAGCCTGAGCGTGATCTGAGGAGACGTCTTCGCGAAAGATCTCGTGCGGTTGGCCTGCTACTCGCAGCTGGTGAGTCGGAGCAGGTGGTGGCCGCTAAAGCCGAGGGCCCAGCCGACGAAGGACATATCATCATGGCGGACGACGAGCGTCCTTTGAATGAATTAAATCAGCCCAGACGTGAAGGCCTGCAGCCGAGTATTATTAGACCTACTATAGATGCACCTACTTTTGAAATTAAATCTAGTATTATAAATATGGTGCAGAATTCGGTGCAATTTGACGGATGTGAGCACGAGGATCCCCGACGACATATCGCTTCTTTTCTCGAGGTTTGTTCGACATTCAAGATTCGAGATGTTTCGGAGGATGCTGTTCGGTTGAGGTTGTTTCCATTCTCATTGCGGGACAAAGCCAGAGCTTGGCTTATGTCACTTCTAGCTAGGTCCATCAGGACCTGGAATGAGCAGGTGGAGCTGTTCATGCAGAAATACTTCCCTCCTGAGAAAACAACCAAGCTGAGAAACAGGATTGTGACCTTTCGCCAAGATGAGGGAGAGTCATTGCACGCGGCTTGGGAGAGATTCAAAGATTTGTTACTTGATGTTCCATATCATGGCTTCTCCAAAAGACAGTTGGTCTTGACGTTCTATCAAGGGCTTAGTTACGACATGCAAGAGAGATTAGATATGAATGCAGGAGGCGATCTAGGAACAAAGACGCCGAACGATGCCTATGATATTATAGAAAAAGTTGCGTTGAAGTATGGCTCGCGTCAAGCAGGAGAGAGAGGCCGGACATCATCATCATCTTCTCGCCCAGGAGTGCACGCTGTGGATGACTACACAGCCATTACTGCACAAATCTCAGCTCTTTCAGCGAAATTCGACAAGTCCCAGATAGCTGCTCAAGCCAGTTCAGGGTGTGACCAGTGCGGAGTGTCACACGAGCTTGGTGCATGCTTTCAGGGAGATTTATATGAGGGCCAAGAAGAAGTAGATTTCGTGAGTAATCAGGTGAGGCCGCAGAACAATCCCTACAGCAACACATACAACCCCGGATGGAGAAATCACCCAAAGTTTGGGTGGCGAGCGAATACGGGTAATCAAAACCCGTTAGGATTTGCACAGCGCGCTCCAGCGCCGCAGCAGGCTCAAGGTCAGCAATTCCAGCCTTATAACCAATCTTTCCAGCCGCGTCCCTACTCGTACCAAAATGAGGGCACTAGGAGTAGTTCCCAGCTACAGGCCCCTCAGTCAAGCTCTAAGCTGGAAAAAATGATGGCTCAGCTCCTTTCTAGCTCTACGAGTGCAAATCAGTTGGCAGAAAAACGATACCAACAAAGCGAAGATCGTTTTTTAGCTCATGAGGGAGAAATGAAGAGTCAGAAAGCCTCGATTCAGAATTTCGAGAATCAGGTTGGTCAGCTGGCGAAAATGATGTCTGAGAGACCCCAGGTGGTCTTCCGGGTAATACGGAGCCAAATCCGCGCGGGCATGTAAATGCGGTGATGACCAGGAGTGGCAAAGCGACAGGACCCAACACATCAGACCCACCACCGATCGCTGAAAAGGTCCAGACTGACACACCGGACGAGGTGCAAGATAGGTTGCGCCCAGCAAGTACAGCACAAGTCCAGGAGCCAGCCAAAGATTACACTCCTCCAGTACCATATCCGGGCCGGCTGAAGAAACAGAAAAATGAAGAACAATACAGTAAATTCCTTGAAATGTTTAAACAATTGCATATAAACCCACCGTTTGTTGAAGCCTTGGCCCAGATGCTGAAGTATGCGAAGTTCTTGAAGGACATCCTCTCGAATAAGCAGAAGCTTGAGGATATGTCCTGTGTGGTGATGAACGAAAGCTGCTCTGCCATTCTTCAAAATCGTCTACCCACAAAAATGGGAGATCCTAGCAGTTTCACGCTTCCTTGTTTGATTGGAAATATGTCTGTTAGCCATGCATTGGCTGACTTGGGAGCGAGTATCAACCTTATGCCCTATAAGGTTTTTACAAAGTTGGATCTAGGTGAGCTGTCGCCTACACGTATGAACATTCGACTAGCCGATCCTTCTATCAAGTATCCGTGTGGATTTGTAGAGAATATGCTTGTTAAGATTGATAAGTTTGTGTTTCCCGTGGATTTTGTTATCCTGGATATGGATGAGGACTCTAGGGTGCTTTTGATTCTCGGACGTCCATTCTTGAATACTGCTCGGACCATTGTAGATGTAGCTGCAGGGCAGATTACACTCCGAGTGAATGATGAGCATGTGACCTTTAATATAAAGCGGTAAATGCAGCACCCGCAGAGGCAGGATGATGCGTTTTACTATGTTGACATTGTCAACACGTATGTGAGCACACATTTCCAGGGCACGATCGAGGAGATTGATTCGGACACACATCTGTTGTGTGGGGACCTAGATGGCATTACGCAGGAGGGCCACGATTTCGAGCAGCCAGTATATCAGATTGGTGACGATGGTTCCCAGAGTCCGGATCGGTTTATAGAAATTGATCGTGAGGATGCTGAAAAGTCGAAGCCTTCGGTTGAAGATCCACCGTCTTTGGAGCTTAGGGAGCTTCTGCCCCATTTGGAGTACGCATTTCTAGACAAGGAGAGCCGGCTGCCGGTTATTATCTCATCATCTTTGGCGGACGAGGAAAAGAGCAGACTGCTTGGCGTTTTGAAACTTCAAAAGAAAGCATTAGCATGGAATATTATGGAAGTCAAAGGCATCAATCCTTCTTTTTGTACTCGCAAAATTCGGATGGAAGACGAGTACAAACCCTGTGCACAGCCTCAGAGGCGGTTGAATCTGAACATGCAAGATGTGGTTAAGAAAGAAGTGATTAAATTGTTGGATGCCGGATTGATTTATCCTATATCTGACTCTGTGTGGGTGAGTCCAGTGCAGGTAATACCCAAGAAAGGTGGTATTACTGTAGTCCCGAATGATAGGAATGAGTTGATTCCTACCCGTACCGTCATTGGGCGGCGAGTTTGCATTGACTACCGCAAACTCAATGATGCTACTCGCAAGGATCACTTCCCGCTTCCATTCATCGACCAAATGTTGGAACGTCTGTTGGGGAAGTCGTATTACTGTTTCTTGGACGGGTTTTCTGGTTACTTTCAAATTCCTATCGCTCCTGAGAATCAGGAGAAGACTACCTTTACTTGCCCTTTTGGCACATTCTCCTACCGGCGGATGCCTTTTGGGTTATGCAATGCACCGGCAACCTTCCAGAGATGCATGGTTGCAATTTTCCATAATATGATCGAGGATTCAATGGAGGTTTTCATGGATGACTTTTCAGTGTTTGGAGATTCCTTTGATCAACGTCTGGAAAATTTGAAGAAGATGTTGAAGAGGTGCGAGGAGACGAATCTTGTCCAAAACTGGGAAAAGTGCCACTTCATGGTACGAGAGGGCATAGTGTTGGGACACAAGATTTCACAGTCATAGTCGTTTAACAATTCTACCCAACGACGTTGGCACATGTTGAGTTCCTTTTGATTGAAGATGTGCTGAAGGCTCTTATGGTCGGTGAAGACCACACACTTAGTACCCTAGAGGTAGTGTCGCCATATCTTCAATGCAAAAACAACTGCACCAAGTTCAAGATCGTGTGTCGTGTAGTTTTTCTCATGAATTTTAAGTTGTCTCGACGCGTAAGCGATGACCTTTTCCCGTTGCATAAGAACACAGCCAAGACCTTGGTTGGATGCATCGCAATACACGACGAAAGCGTCATTTCTGTCCGGGAAAAGCAAGGATAGGAGCATTGCAAAGCATGTCCTTGAGAGTTTGAAAATACTACTCTTGCTTAGGACCCCAAACAAAAAGTTTGTCTTTTTGAGTCAAGGAAGTGAGAGGAACGGCGATTTAGAAAAGTTCGGAATAACGCGACGATAATAACTAGCCAATCCAAAGAATGAACGAATCTCAGACGGAGACTTAGGAGCAATCCAAATCTTCACAGCTTAGATTTTCGCAGGGTCAACGTGAATACTAAGTTTGTTGACGACATGACCAAGAAATTGAACTTCTTTCAGCCAAAATTCACACTTGGAGAATTTAGCGTAAAGTTGTTCATTACGCAAAAGGTCGAGGATAGGACGCAAGTGTCGCTGATGTGCGTAGTGTGTTATATGTTTTTAGTTATATTTTAAGCCCTTTTTAACACTTTAGTCAAGTTTTAAATTTATAAAACACGATATTCTACTAAAACTAAACACACATATGGGCAAGTGCACCCATCGTGAGCGTAGTGTAGCGTAGCGTTGGTAAGATACCGAGGTCGTCCAAGGACACAAGAGCTTTTAGTACCAGTTTATCCTCAACGTCTAATCAAATCAAAATTTTAGAAAAGGTGTTAACCATGAAAACAAAAACTAAAAATGCTGAAAAATAAAAGAAAATAAAAAACAGATAGACAAGATGAATCACTTGGATCCGACTCGCCTTTAGTGTAACCTTTGATGATTTCCGAACTTTTGCACTTTTTAAGAGATTATCTTAGTTATAGTTGTAGGCCCCTCTTTTGAAGGTGACGTTACCCTCAACCCAGTAGTTTGAGTCAGCAAGGATACAATCCTAAAGGGTCAGAACATTGGAAGATAATTAATTAAGTTATTAATGCGTAATGTGGTACGCCCCTCGTTTGAAGGTGACGTTACCCTCGGCTAAGTGGTTTGAGCCAGCAGGGATATAATCCCAAGTAGTCGGGTTAATGTATTAATAGTAGTTTACATCTGAGGGGATCAAGCCATTCGTACCCCCGCCATCCAATACCAGTGGGTATTGAAGGAGGTCCTAGTAAGTTTGACCCAGGTCCTTGCAGGATCTATACACTGAACAAGGCAAGAACCTTACCAAACCATTCCCTTAACCCCGACCAGGTAGCCAACATATCTCTATATAGACCGTAGAAATATGAATGGTGAAAATCTTTTATTTTATATAGACAGTAAAATTATGCCAAGACACCACGGACCAATGATAAGAAAGTTTCACCTTCAACATAAGAAACTAGTTATTAAAGTCATTAATACAAAACCAAATAAAAAGTGAGAAAAGATTAAAAATCAAAAGTATTACACTAAATGATTGTCTTCACCAAGTGATGTAAGAGACTTGGGCAAACATGGCATTTGATTGTCAAGAACTCTTACTATCAATCTTGGATCCCGAGACTACTACACACACTCTAAGATGGATGATGGATAATGGTGGTGGATGTGGGTTTTAGTGGTGGTGGAGTGTGGGTGAAGTGGGAGAGACGTGGTTTGCCAAGTGATGCCTTTGAAGTGAAACAGGCACCTCTATTTATAGCCTGCACAGACGCTCGGACACGGCCCCGTGTTCATTGGTCACGACCCTGTGTCCATCCTCTTTCTTATTCTTCATTAATTGCAATTTGTCTATATTAGCTCCACACGCCCCCGTGTCTGCTGGGCACGGCCCTGTGTGTAGAAGCGTATCTGTACTATCAAGATTTGCAAGACTCTGCGAATCTTAGCGTTGATCACGACCCGTGTGGAGCTGGGCACGCCCCCGTGTTGGGAATAGAAGCTTCTACAACTTTGTCTTTTCTGTAGACACTTGGCCACGCCCCCGTGTCCGCTGAACACGGGGCCATGGTCAGCCTTCTGTTTCTTTGTTTTTGCTTGGGAAGATGCCATCGAGGGGTCGGGCATGCCACGTTTATTCCTTTTCTTGTATTTATGTTAGATTTTGCTGCATATTTGTTTCTTTTGTTCATTTACGCTCATTTAATCTTGAAAATACAAAAGGAAGACAAAAGCACACTTTTTTCCAACATTAGTACTAAAAAGGGTTAGTTTTATGCCTCAATTGATGTATTTTATATGTTGCATTTTACACACATCAAATACCCCCACACTTGAATCTTTGCATGTCCTCAAGCAAAACTCTTTATAATGTGGCTTACACTCCTAAATGGAATGGGTAGAAGAGAAGTTTTGGGCTTGTTTTGAGTGTCGGGAATCCAAGATCTTTTCTTAGGCTTTATTTGTATGTTATTTACAATCATATTCGTTATGAATTGTTTAGAACGTTTCATAAGAGAAATTACTTATTTGGGCATAACATGCCTCTTTAAAATTCCATTTATACCCAAGTTCACATACCTCACGGGAGATCACTTAACAGTCGGCCGAAGATGTATTTTTGTGAAACACTCAAGACCGGCATGGAACTTACTTCTACCATATGCTTGCCAAGCAATCAATTCTCCTCCTTTTTAACTATAAACCATTGTAAATAACATGAGGACTTGGGGAAGGGTTAGGCTTGGCTTAAAGGTAGGTGGTTTTGGGTTAGTGATTAGTAAAAAGGGCTAAAAACGTAACAAGCGTCGGTCATCGTAAAACTTTTTGTTTTTCTGATTTTTATTCAAACAAAGCATTTTCAAACAAAGTTTCTTTGAGGAACTTGTTTGTTTGTTGCTATACTTCATTTTTTTATACGGGATCGTCACAAGAAAACCGAGCTTTTTACTAAAATAAAGGGTTTAAAAATAAAAAGGGTTTTGGTGGATAAAGGTATTTGTTTTGTGGGTTTAGAAACGAAAAGGTTTAGGCTCAAAGGAGTTAACTAGGGGGACTTTCGGTAGGAGATAAAAAAATGAAAAATAATGGTGTTGAAAAGAAAAAGGGTTAGTCCTAATGCATCCATCATTTACTTACTTGGGTTTAAGTTGGTAAGAACCGGGAATGTATCGTCATAGCAAGTTCTAGAGTTGTAAGAAATCAAGCGGCTATTCACACAAGAAACGAAAAATGAGCATTTGATTTAAAGATGTATGCTTTTATGCTCAATAAAGGCTCAAAACTCACTTTTTGTGGGAATGGGTTTATAATGTGATCAAGTTTATATAATCAAATTTTAACTAGATTTGTCATGCTGTTTCATAATTTTCTTATGTTGGTTCTTTTTATTGCTATCGGTTGTAAATTTGTAACAATATAACCTTTTTAGAACTTGTTATTCCCAAATTAAACCAAGACAAGTAAAAAAAAAGTTTTTTGAAAAAATTTGGGGTGATTAGCGGTTCCAATAGAGTTTTGTGTAAGGCTTGTTATTAGGGCTTGCAAAATTCAAGGTTTTAGCATCCCCCCCCCACACACACACTTAAATTACACATTGTCCTCAATGTGTCCCAAAAATAAATTTTTAGGTTGATTGAATGTTTAAAAAGGTGTTTAAAAGCAAAAATTTATGTTATTGCGCATCTGGGCACGGCCCGTGTTGGTCTGGGCACGACCCTGTGTTCAGATCGCCAGTATCATAGTTTACAGAAGGCAGGGCACGGAGGCGTGTTTAGTGAAAATGGCCCCGTGTCCAGTTACCTGAACTGGGCGTTTTCTGCAGAACCTCGGTCACGGGGCGTGTTGGGCTGAGCACGGCCCCGTGCTGAACTTGCTGTAATGAAGAAAGATTGTCGGGAGGCTCTGTTTTTGTGCATGGGGTGTGGGTTCAAGTTTCCCTTAGTAACCTCCACCATTCCGAGTGTCTTTTATTCCTGAAAATTAAAACTAAACTAGAAAGCATAAAAGTTAATCAAAACTAAAACTAAGAATAGCTCCGCGGAATGCCTCCGTTGTGCGCCACGTTAATAAGGGTCCTTGGCTAGCCCAAAGTCAGTCATATGTTACCCAAGTGGGATGTTTTGCATCCCAAGTTGCACCGTCAGAGAGCATCATCCAAGCTTGAGTCTATGACTTCATGTAGTTGACCGGGTCGTCGTCATCTACTCTTTTCCCAACCCCAAACCCCAAACTCCATTTCCTTGTCCCCAACCCACAATGTTAATTTCCCACCATTCATGTCTACCATTGCGTGGGCTGTGGCCAGGAATGGTCTTCCTAGAATGAGTGGTAGTTCAGTATCTTCCTCCATATCTAGTATGACAAAGTCGGCCAGGAAGACAAAGTCTCCGAATTTTACCAATAGATTTTCGGCGACACCTTGTGGATATTTGATAGACCTATCGACAAAATGTATGCTCATCTTTGTGGGGCTTGTTTTACCTACTCCGAGTCAGTCGAACATTGATGCGGGCATGAGATTAATCCTAACCCCAAGATCGGCTAGTGCATTGCGTATGGGTGATCCCCCAATGGAACAAGGAATGGTGAAGCATCCGGGGTCGATTTTCTTTTGTGGGAGTTTGTTAAGTAGTACGGTGGAGCATTCTTCACTTAAATTAACTAGTTGCAATGTTTCAATTTTCCTTTTGTGAGTGAGGAAGTCTCTCATAAATTTTGAATATTTAGGCAATTGAGTGAGGACTTCCACAAAGGAAGATTGATGTGCAATTATTTTAGTAAATTTACGAATTTTGTGAATCGCTCATCGGTCTTTTGGTGAAGTAACTGATATTCGCCAAATTACACATACTTTATTCCCCCATATTACCCCCCATTTCATGCGTTTTCGGCCGTAAAACCGTTATTCGGATACTTAATCAGGTATACTTTTGTTTACAGGCCTAAAACAGCTTGTCGAACAAGAAGACGATGAAAACGAGGACTTTCCGAGCAAAACGACAAAGCTGCGAACAATCTGTGAAGATTCTAACCTGGGCATTTGGCACGGTCGTGCGACCCACGGAAGGACCGTGCGGATCCGGCAACCAAGCTCTTCTCGGTGATGCACAGCCAGTGCGATCCGGAGTGCAAGCCTCTCTCGGAGTGGAACGATCGTGCCACTGTAGGCACTCCCGTGCGGATCTGATGTCCAGCCCAACCCCGGAAAGCCACTGCCCGTTTAGGTGCTCGTGTCATCCAAGCCCGGAGATGCACGCTCGTGCGGCCCATGGAATGGTCATGCGTATCTGAAGACCGGTCAAGATCTGATGATGTCATGCGGTATGGTGAACAGCGATTTAAAAGTGAAGGGTCGTGCACTTTATTGGGACGACCGTGCGATTGCAAAAAGTTATAAAAAAGTAGATAGCAGCTTCATTTCGTAATTTTGGACTTTTGGGAGTTATTTTGGCGAATTCACAGGCTCCGAGGCACTAGCTTTCACCCGGATTCAAGCCACACTGTGCCGATTTTCTCCGTAACTATTCGGATTCTTAATCTAGTGCTTGTTTATGGTTTGATTCTCTAATCTTTCCATAATTTTTGCTATGTTTCAAGCATGTAGATTAATCTTTATGCATTAATGTAAGCCTTTGGGCAAAAACACTAGAATCCCTTTCTTAATTACAACCTCTAGTATGTTAATTATGTTTGTAATGACACTTTGAAGCATTTTCTATGTTAATCTTTGATGATTAGTTTGCAACCTGGTTTATTGATGTTGGTTTCTTGATTATAAATAATTATCTTGGATGATTAGTATATGGTTAGTTGAGATATTTGAAAGAAGAATCTTAATTAATCATATGCTAGTAGACTTTAAACTTGCTAAACTAGTTTAACTTGTTTAAATGTGTGCACCATGATACTAGAAATGGCTAAGTGGTTTAATAAGGGGTAATTATCGCTAATCAAGAAAGCTTTCCTTCACGTAAGGACCTTAACGGGTTAAATTGTGTCGTTATGAATTCTTGCCATTAATTGTTAGCTTAGTTAGTAGTTTAGGCCAAAATTGCTATCTTTGTGAATTTATGTGCAAGATTTGTAAAATGAACTCGGTTGTGATTTAATCTAGTTTATGCTTGTCTCGGTGGTTGCATTGTGTTTATCGGTGTCGCTTTCCTTGATTAAGTGAGGTTAGAAAACTCTTAACGGATGACTAACGTATCTTTAGGGGATTTTCATAAACATTTATCAATTGCACGTTAAAGAACAATCTTAGGTGGTTAAAGTGTGTTTATCGTTTTAGCTTTCCAAATGATTGTCATGTTAGGATTCCCGAAAGGGATACTAATTGTCTTGAAAATGGAAAATTGATCAAATGTTTCAAGTGACAAAACTGACTTAGTTTATATACTTTGGTTGTGTATAAAGCAAGGCTATATACTTATTTTCTTATTTGGAGTCTATTATGTTGTTTTACATCTTTGTTTATGCTTACTTTAGTTTTTAGAAAGTCACATGACTTATCTTTCTTCCATTAATTTAATGATAAAGGTCTAGTATTATTCCTCTGCCCACTTCCTTGGATCAATACTTGGTTCTTACAGATGCTTTACTACATATATGACGGGGTACACTTGCCCTTTCGTGTGTGTTTTAATGTTGAAGTATAAATCACTTTTATAAATTTAAAACCGAATCGTGTGTTAGATTCATTGTAAAAACATGTATATACGCGCACACATCAAGTTTTTGGCGCTGTTGCCGGGGACGTGGCGAGCTTTAGGAACGACCCGAGTCATTATTTTATCGGTGTATATACTTGTTAATATTTGTGAATATTTTCGTGATTATTTATTCATTGATTTATTTGTTAATATTTCTTGCTTTTAATTTTATTTATTCATTTTCAAGATTATTTTATACACTTGTGAATTTTTATTCCATTTATTTGTTCGAATTCGAACTTGTTATTCTTTTATTCTTTAAATTTTCGGCTCTGAAAAATCATTTTTACACTAGCCGATCCGATTATTTTCATTGTTTTAATTTTTACAAAATTTCGGGCTCGCTTTTGAATTTTTATAAAATTTCCAACCCATTTTTATAAAGATTCTATATCTTTTCAGCAAAAAAAAAACCAGCATTATTATATTAATAAAATATTCATTGTGTCATTTTTCGTTCGCATGTTGATGTTTTCAACCCCCGCTCCTGAAGTTATTGAGTCGTCAGACGAGCCTGAGCGTTGTTGATGCACTACATCTGTCGACTTCGTCTTGTATTAAGTCTTACATTGTATTGTATAGATTAGGGCATGTTTTACGAGAAAATAGGAGTTTATATATGTTTTAGGTAGAGGTTTCGCTCTTATGGTCATAAATTGAAGGTTTCGCTCTTATGGTCATAAATTGAAGGTTTCGCTCATGTGGTCATGAGGTTTCGCTTATTTGTACATGTTGAGGTTTCGCTCATACGGACATGTGGTCCTTGTAGCGAAACCCTCAGGCCTATATAAAGGCACATATGAGCGAAATCATTTAGAACATTGACGAATTCCATACCGAAGTGCTGCCGGTGTGAAGAACTGCTTGTAATTGCTTCTAATCAATACAATTAGCAGCTTTATTGAAGAATCAGTTGTTTCTACCTCCGTTTCTTGTAATTCCGCACCTGAAACAGAGAAGAACGCCTCTGAACGACTCGTTCGGGTCAATTCACGATCCTACAAGTGGTATCAGAGCTTGGGAGGAGGAATTCTGCAGAAAATACCTGGATTTCATCATCATTTCTTACTTCTACACCTTCTTTCTTCAATTCAGAAAGTTTTAACGGTCCAAATTTGCTCAAAATTTCACAGATCATAGATAATTGGATATTAACAAACCCTGGAAAGTTTCAGACCAAATTACGGACAAAAAATGGATCAAATTACCTTCGGACTAGGTTTCGCTTATTCGGACATTAAGAAGGGGTTTCGCTGATTTGTACACGTAGTTTCGCTCTTGTGTCACCAAACTTGAGAGGTTTCGCTCCAGAGTAACTAGAGGTTTCGCTCCAAAGGCCTATTTTTGTCTGATTTCGCTCTTGTGTCAAGCAGATTTCGCTCTTGTGTCACAAAACTAAGAGGTTTCGCTTGAAAGGTTTCGCTCCAAGTGTCAGTTTTGAGGTTTCGCTCGAGTAGTTTCGCTCATTGTGTCATTTCTGAGGTTTCGCTCGAGTGGTTTCGCTCATAAGACAATTATTTGGTTTCGCTCTTAGTGCACAGATCTTCTGATTTCGCTTATTTGTCACTTATTTTGAAAAACATGCTGAGTCATCATGGATACTGAGTTCTATAACGCGTTCGCAACACCGTCTACTCTGGCTGCTATTGCTCAAGCTATGAATTTAGAAAACGAGACGGGAACCACCCAAAAGCCCCTGAAATTGATGAGTATCGAAGAATACTATGGGTGGAAAGATCGATTCGAGAATTGGGTTCAGGCAAACCATCTTAGATCGTGGGAACGTATCTTAAAGAAATATGTATTGCCGAGAACAGAGTTGTAAGTTCTGAAAGAGTTATCTGAGTTTACGGATCAAGAACGGGTTATGTACAAAGCAGAAAAGATGATGATCAGTTTATTGCAGCAAGCGATCAAAGAAGATATTTTCATCTTGCTTCGGCATGACAAAACTGCAAAGTCAATCTGGGATGCACTTAAAGTTAAATTTGAGGGTAGTGAAAATATGATAAAGAGCAAGAAGGCACTGTTAAAGAAAGAGTTTGATCTGTTCAGCAGTTTACCGGGAGAGGATACAAAGAAGCTGATCGAACGATACTGCCACCTAGTGCGATCAATGTCAATGCTGAGTATTACTAAAGATCGTGAAGAGTGGGTAGATAAGCTTGCCGATGCGTTACCACAGAAAGAGTGGGGAACGTATTTGATGATTCTAAAGAATACGGGTGTTTATGACGGGCTAACAATCTCTCAGTTTATTGAAAAGATCGAGAGTCAAGACTTGGAATAACAGAAGATCGCAAAGATGAATAGGCCGAGTGGTCAACAGGACGTAAAGATGTATTACAAAGGGAGTGTTCCAGTTCCAGAATCTGAGAGAAGTCCGAAAATCCAAACCACATTCAGTGCTGGAGATTCATCGGAAAAGGCATATCAGAGTTCAACCAAAAGCAGCAGTGGATTGTCATCGTTTCCTAGTGTCAATCCTAAAGAGTCAAATACAAGTTTTCAGTCTCAAGGCACAAAGACAGGAAATGGTTTTGTGATTCAATGTAACATCGCTCTGAATCTTCCAGAAGGTCAAAGTTTTTCGGAAGAAACTGCTAAAGACCACATGGCACTTCTTGGTTCTGTGTTGCTTTCATATGAAGGTCTAGTAGCAGGTCGGATCGGAAATCCTATGCTCACCAAAGAAGATTACGATCAAATAGACGCCGAAGAAATGGAACTTATGGATATTAAATGGTGTCTTGCTAGTGTTCTTCGCCGAGCTGAGAAGTTCAAGACAATTACCGGGAGAAATGACTTTCTTGATGCTCATGTATCTACTTTAGGTTTTGATAAATCTAAAGTTACTTGTTTTCGTTGCAGGGAGAAAGGCCATTTCAAACGGGAGTGCAAAGGTAGAGAAGCTAGTGGTGCTCAGAATCCGTTCGGAAAAGATGACTACTACCGGAAAGCCATTTATCAGCAGGTTGGTCAATCACAAGATTCACAGACGGCTCATGGTAGGAAGATTGAGGATTCAAAGAGAGCATGTTTAGTAGAATTCAGCTGGAGCAACTACATATCACCTGAAAGCAAAGCCTGTATAGTCGATCAAGATGATGAAAGACTACCTGAAGGATTCAGCTGGGATATGTTTATAGATGAAAATGGAGATTACAAAGCTTTCATCGCCAAGATTGTGAGAGAACCAGACATGTTTGCCACATGGATGAAGTCTATTGGTGAAACTGTGAAGTCTGCTGCATCTGATGAAAGTTCACTTAGCGATGATGATAGTTCACAGAGTTCAGATGAAAATGTACAAAATGATGTGAACTCTGAAAAAGAAGTTGTTTTTGATCAAACACCATCTGTGTCTGATGTGTCAGATGTTGATTCTGTAAAATCTGCAAAGTTTGATCAGTCACCAGTTGATAGTAGCAGTGATGATGAGGAGGAGAAACATATTAATGTTGCTAAATCTCATCTATCTCCTGAAAGTTTTCATTTCTATTTTGCAGATCGCATGGATAAGCTAAAGGCAAAAAGAGCGGCAAAAGAGAAAATGGAAATGAAGACTGAAAGTGTTGCTGAGGAAAATGATAAGACTGAGCAGGTGATTGAAGAAAAGATGTCTGATGCTGAGAAGGTGATTGAGACAGAAAAGGTGGTTAAAGTGGTGAAAACAGTCGAAGTTAAGAAGATTGTTGAAGTCGTTAAGCCTTGCGAGAAGTGTTTGGAAACATGCAAGGAATGTGCAGCAAAAGATGATATTATTGCTAAGTATGAGAAGAAGAAGGAGCAGTTACTGTTCAACCTCAACTATGTTAAAGAATCCTATGATGTCTTGAACAAAACAGTAACTGGCCTCCAAAAGACAAACACTGAAAGAGAACAAGCACTGACGATGATGAATGCAGTCATGATGTCAAAGCAGAAGGCGATAAATTTCTACATCGAAGAGAGTGCTAAATGGAAGCAAGAGTTGGAGACAGAGAAGATCGAGAATGAGAGAATCAGACGTTTATTGCAAAGCTATTCTAGTTTTGATTATCTTATTGATCGTATTTACCCAACTGTTGCAGGAATGGAAGCTTTTCAAGATGAGAAGCCGAAGAAAAAGAATGACAGTGGTAAGAAACCGACCGTTAAATATAACAAGTGTCCGCCTCCAATTTAGGAAGGGTATTCTCCTAGGAAACCAAATGAGGAGCAATTTGAAAAAGCGGTCAATATTAAGCTTAAAACCGACACAACTGACGAATTACCAGAAAACATTGATGTCACGTTCACCTCCTCTGACACTGATCATGAGTCTGAATTAATCAAAAAGGTGGTCGATCAGGTGTTGGATACTGATGAGGAGTCCGAGTCAAAGTCAGAGTCTGGAGGGTCAAGTCCGTCAGTCAACAGTCGAAATTCGTCGGTTAAACAGTCTTATAGTAAAGAGTTTTTATTATCAAAAGCAAATTTGGATGATGAAACGTTTGAAGTTGCATACACTTTAAATGATTCGGACAAATTATATTTGGACAAAGAATTTCCAATAAGAAGTGTTCATTTTGACATGATCAAAAAGGTTTTTAAAATGACAGAAATTAACATTTCTGAAATAAAAGATTTAAATCTTACTAAAAAACCTAAAAAATACACTTCAAGAGTTCAGCAACGCTTAAACAAGAAAAAAGGCCTCAATTCTGGTTCGGGTTCTCGAAAGAAACCAAACCAAAATCGTAGCTACAAAAAGAAAGGTCTCGGCTTTATTCCATCAGAAAATGATAAAAATTTGAAAAATTCTAAAACAAAAACTGAATTTGTTTCAGGAGGAAGTTCTGAGGATGAGCAGAAGTAACCGTTTTGGAGACAGTCAAACCAAGAGTTTCTTGCTGAGAGGAGGAAGAATGGAACGAAGTGTTTCATCAAAGAGAGACTCGCACCTGTTACAAATGCAATGAAGCTGGTCACATTGCATGGAACTGCCCAAAGAACATCAAGAAAAAACAGGGAGTTTCTCAGAAATTGAAAGAAAAAGTTGTTGATGTTGAACCACCAACCGAAAAACTTAAAGTTTTTGAAAATTCAACTTATAAGGTTGGTGAGTGTTCTAAAAAGAATGTTTACAAGAAGAAAGCTGAAAACAACCAAGTGTGGGTTGTTAAAAAGGTAAGTGAGAAAGTCGGCGATGAATCTGGTTCCACAAAGCCAGAGGAGCCACAAGGTGAGGTGAAAATTTCAGTGAATGATGATGATTTTCCATCATTGAAATTTGAGGAGATTAAAAAGAAAGTCGGTAAAACTAAGATCTCGAATCAGTTTTATTATGAGAAAAAAGATTTTGATGTCGAAAAAACATTCAATGGGAATGTTAAAAAGATTTTTGGGAAAATGTTGAGTGGGAAAGCAAAGGGGGTTAAAGATTTTTACGCTACTAAAAAGGCAACTTATAACCCTACTGCGCAAGAACTGAAAGCCATCAAGTCTGAGAAGACTTGGATGGAAGTTTGCTTCCCATAATAGTCTAAGGACTATGCCGGAGATCCCAAGTTTATATCGTGGATCAGGAATCGGCATCTTTCATATAGTTCATGATTGAAGCGTTTGTATGAAAATTGATTGACTTGTTGAAATTTTTACAGGTGAAAGGACTACGCCGGAGCTTCCCGGTTGGTAAGAGAGAAGCAGGAATCGGCATCTTTGTGATCAATTCTACAAGTGGTAAACTGGTGACGTAGACGTAACATTCCTACAACTGGTATTGCTTGGTTATACCTACAGTTGGTAGTGTATGTTTTACAAGTGGTTACTTTTACAAGTGATATTATTTTGGAGATAATTACAAGTGGTACAGAGGTTTCTGAACTGCATATGGTAAATCAGGGACATTAATTTGTACTTGATTTACTATATACAAAAGATTGATGAACAGATTGATAAACCACATCCCCAATTTTAACAAGTGGTAAACCTACAAGTGGTTAAAACAAACTTATTTTCCGGAAAAATCATTTTGATTAAAACAAACTTAAGTGTTTTGAAATCTAAAATGAGAAAATGGTTTGTTGATAGGGGGAGTTCTGATTGTTTATGCTAAGTGAATGGCGATTTGATGCAATTTGATATCGGTTGTCATATTTCTGTATAGTTTGTGTTGCGTTTTATGTTTTCAAGTGAGTTTAGAGTTTAGTTGTTTTCAATTTTTCTTTAATATGTTTGCATTTTAGGGGGAGTAGAAATTTTTCAGAAAATCCAAAAACATTAGAAAATTTAAAAAATACAAAAACATGATAAAATTAAAAAATGAGTTTTGCTGTGAAAAAGAGGAAATGATAATACATCAGTGGGCTGTCACAACATGCTAAAGAATTGGAATGATAAAATGTGATAAACAATCTCACTGCGGATGTGTCAGTAGGTTTTTGCACATTTAGTAAATTGTGACAAGATATAAACCTAAAAATCAAACTTGCTTATTCTGTTGGTTAACAAAACTGCTTGGATATATAGGTAACCCCTGAAATCTTGTTTGAAAGGTCCCTTATTCTGAGATACTAGGTCTTTATGCTCAGTGATATCTGGGGCATTATCCCGGGACTTCTGTTGTATGGAAGTACTGACCTAGTCCCCGAATAATGCTTTCCGCATTATGCTTGAAACATAGCATCGCCCTCAGCAAGCTGATGAAACAATAAAATTGATAGTCGCTGCTGTTGAAATCAAAAGATCCTCTAAAGGGGACACACCGAAAAGTCAAAGCCATCATCTCTCTGCGTATATGGAAGTATCAACCTGAGCTCTCACGGCCCTCGCATCTAACCCCTAAACAGATATCATCTGTGGTATACTCACCTGTAAGACTAAATATTGGGATCTGGATACGGGAGTATATACAAGTAATGGGACACACGGATAAGTTTAAGTGCTTAAAACATTAACTTCATATCTCGGATCAGTTGAAATTTGTGTGAGAATTTAAGTGGACAAATATACTGACAATCTAGGTGAATTGTTTAGAGCTTAAAATGTAATCAGCTTAACGGTGTTGGTGACATGTCTCATAAACTGATATGATCCTCTTACGCAAATTCACAAAAATATTGTCTGTAAATATTTTCATTTCTGCATCTTGTTGATTTTACAATTCGTGTCAGTCTTTGTCTTTACAAGTGATATCATTTACTTTCTTTCAGAAAATCCAAAAAGATTTTGTGGGTGTTTTAGCATATTTTTTTAAAAAAAGTCAAAAAGATTTTCGACAACTGATACCGGTGAGCAGATTTTCAAAATTCCGAGTGCTAGACATGATGACATTGTTGTGAAGGGAAGCATACTTTGAAATGCAAAATGATTTTAATCAACAAGTGGTTTATCAAAGAGAGTTATCTTTGAGGGAGAGTATATGTTGGTGCATATGTTTATGAGAGGGTGTCGTCTGACTTAGTCAGAATTGGTGCACTACATATTATTAAATTGTAGAAAATTTGTTTCTGGGTTAAGAATGTGCAGGAATAGCCAAATTTCGATCCTAGAAATTGAAGACTCTGTATATTGAGCAAGGTTTCGATCTTGGAACATGAAAAGCTAGACAACGATCCTGTATCAGATATTGCTGAAGAACAAAGGAATGCCAGCAAATCGAGAGGGGGAGTCTGAAGATAAAGAGAGAGAAAAGCCCAGAGACTGATCAAGACTGAAGAAGTGAAGACACAGCTTTGTCATGACTCGATAGTCGACTCGTCAACATCTGAGGGGGAGTCTGTTGATGCACTACATCTGTCGACTTCGTCTTGTATCGAGTCTTACATTGTATTGTATAGATTAGGGCATGTTTTACGAGAAAATAGGAGTGTATATATGTTTTAGGTAGAGGTTTCGCTCTTATGGTCATAAACTGAAGGTTTCGCTCATGTGGTCATGAGGTTTTGCTATTTTGTACATGCTGAGGTTTCGCTCATACGGACATGTGGTCCTTGGAGCGAAACCCTCAGGCCTATATAAAGGCACATATGAGCGAAATCATTTAGAACTTTGACGAATTCCATAACGAAGTGCTGCCGGTGTGAAAAAATGCTTGTAATTGTTTCTAATCAATACAATTAGCAGTTATATTGAAGAATCAGTTGTTTCTACCTCTGTTTCTTGTAATTCCGCACCTGAAACAGAGAAGAACGCCTCTAAACGACTCGTTCGGGTCAATTCACGATCCTACAAGCGTGATCTGAGGAGACGTCTTCGCGAAAGATCTCGTGCGGTTGGCCTGCTACTCGCAGCTGGTGAGTCGGAGCAGGTGGTGCCCGCTGAGGTCGAGGGCCCAGCCGACGAAGGACACATCATCATGGCGGACGACGAGCGGCCTTTGAATGAATCAAATCAGCCCAGACGTGAAGGCCTGCAGTCGAGTATTATTAGACCTACTATAGATGCACCTACTTTTGAAATTAAATCTAGTATTATAAATATGGTGCAGAATTCGGTGCAGTTTGATGGAAGACATAAAAGAACCTCTAGACGAACCCAAACACTTTCTTATAAAAAGACTTAAAGCTAAAAACCAAGAGAAAGTTTCGGGGGACCTACTTCCAATGGCGGATCAACGTACCCTAATGGATTACCTACGGCCCACGGTAGGTAATCTCGGCACCGCTATCAATGCACCGAATGTCGATGCCAACAACTTCGAACTTCAGCCGCATTTGATCCAAATGTTCCAAAACTTCGCAACTTTCCATGGGCTTGCAGACGAAGATCCCCATTTATATATTACCAACCTTTTGGAAATATGTGATACTTTTCGGACCAACGGAGCATCAAATGACGCCATCCGCCTCCGAATGTTCCCGTTTTCACTGAAAGACCGAGCTAAGGCTTGGCTTAACATCCTCCCAGTTGGTTCGGTGGGGATGAACTAGCCCAAAAGTTTTTGTATAAGTATTTCCCTCCTTCTAAAACGGCTAAATTAATGACTGAAATTAATACATACTCACAAGAGGGCGGGGAATCCTTGTATGAAACTTGGGAAAGGTTCAAGGAGCTATTAAGAAAGTGCCCTCATCATGGTCTTGCGGTATAGCAATAAGTATCCACTTTCTATAATGGGTTGTTGCCACACACAAGACAAACACTTGACTCTAGCTCCGGGGGACTTCTAGGTAATCGTCGCGCAAATGAAATTTATAATCAAATTGAGAAAATGGCTCAAAACAATTTTCAGTGGCACACTCCCCGAGGCACAAAATCTATTGCCCTGGGCGCCCATAAGGTTGACGAAAGCACTTCTTTACAAGCTCAAATCGAGACCCTCTCTTCGAAATCAAAAGGTTAGAAATGGCAAAAACGGCATCGGTTATGGCTTGTGAAGGGTGTGGTGGACCACATGAAAATTGGAGTTGTATGAAAGAAATGGATAATCAAACAGAAACGGTAAACTACATTGATAATAGACCTAGACCGTCGGGTCCTCCAACGGGTACCTACAACCAAGGATGGCGTAACCACCCTAACCTTGGTTGGAGAGAACCCGGCAATAGTAGTAACCGACAAAATCAAAACCAACGAACAAACTTTCAACAACCAAGAAATGAGTTACAAAATTTCTCTCAACAACAACAAGGTGGACGAGAGAGGCTTGAAGATGACGAGAGAGGCTTGAAGATACTATCTCACGCCTCATCTCCGACACCGAGAAGAAAAACTCGGATCGATTTCAACAAATGGAATCGAACTTTAGAAGTCAAAAAGATAGTATCCAAAACATTGAAAAAAACTAAATCAACTTGCTCAAAATTTCTCCGAGAGACCACAAGGCGCGTCACCCAGCAATACCGACACCAACCCAAAGGCGCAAGTACATCTCATCACATTGAGAAACTGTACCCTAGGTCCCGAAGGGGCTCCGCTACCCCCAACCAAAAAGAGTCCGTCTAACCAAACCGCAACTTCGCCGATGCCCCAAAAAGAAACGACTCCTCCACCAAACCAAGAGCCTACCAAGAATCCTCCGGTACCTAACGCCGGTTGGTTACTGACGTGTGCGCGTATATACATGTTTTTACAATGAATCTAACACACGATTCGGTTTTAAATTTATAAAAGTGATTTATACTTCAACATTAAAACACACACGAAAGGGCAAGTGTACCCCGTCATATATGTAGTAAAGCATCGGTAAGAACCAAGTATCGATCCAAGGAAGTGGGCGGAGAAATAATACTAGACCTTTATCATTAAATTAACGGAAGAAAGATAAGTTGTGTAATTTTCTAAAAACTAAAGTAAGCATAAACAAAGATGTAAAACAACATAATAGACTCCCAATAAGAAAATAAGTATAAACCCTTGCTTTATACACAACCAAAGTATATAAACTAAGTCGGTTTTGTCACTTGAAACATTTGATCAATTTTCCATTTTCAAGACAATTAGTATCCCTTTCGGGAATCCTAACGTGACAATCATATTGAAAGCTAAAACGATAAACACACTTTAACCACCTAAGATTGTTCTTTAACGTGCAATTGATAAATGTCTATGAAAATCCCCTAAAGATACGTTAGTCATCCGTTAAGAGTTTTCTAACCTCACTTAATCAAGGAAAGTGACACCGATAAACACAATGCAACCACCGAGACAAGCATAAACTAGATTAAATCGCAACCGAGTTCATTTTACAAATCTTGCACATAAATTCACCAAGATAGCAATTTTGGCCTAAGATACTAACTAAGCTAACAATTAATGGCAAGAATTCATAACGACACCATTTAACCCGTTAAGGTCCTTACGTGAAGGAAAGCTTTCTTGATTAACGATAATTACCCCTTATTAAACCACTTAGCCATTTCTAGTATCATGGTGCACACATTTAAACAAGTTAAACTAGTTTAGCAAGTTTAAAGTCTATTAGCATATGATTAATTAAGCTTCTTCTTTCAAATATCTCAACTAACCATAGACTAATCATCCAAGATAATTACTTATAATCAAGAAACCAACATCAATAAACAACGTTGCAAACTAATTATCAAAGATTAACATAGAAAATGCTTCAAAGTGTCATTACAAACATAATTAACATACTAGAGGTTGTAATTAAGCAAGGGATTCTAGTGTTTTTGCCCAAAGGCTTACATTAATACATAAAAAATAATCTACATGCTTGAAACATAGCAAAAATTATGGAAAGATTAGAGAATCAAACCATAAACAAGCACTAGATTAAGAATCCGGATAGTAACGGAGCAAATCGGCACAATGTGGCTTGAATCCGGGTGAAAGCTAGTGCCTCTGGAGCCTGTGAATTCGCCAAAATAACTCCCAAAAGTCCAGAATTACGAAATGAAGTTGTTGTCTGCTTTTTTGTAACTTTTTGCGATCGCATGGTCGTGCCAATAAAGGGCATGATCGTTCACTTTTAAATGACTGTTCACCATACCGCATGACCTCATCAGATCTTGACCGGTCTTTAGATACGGACGACCGTTCCATGGGCCGCACGAGCGTGCATCTCCGGGCTTGGATGGCACGAGCACCTGAACGGGCAGTGCCTTTCCGAGGTTGGGCTGGACATCGGATCCGTATGGGAGTGCCTCCAGTGGCACGATCGTTCCACTCTGAGAGAGGCTTGCACTCCGGATCGCACTGGCTGTGCATCACCGAGAAGAGCTTGGTTGCCGGATACGCACGGTCGTTCAGTAGGTCGCACGACCGTGCCAAATGCCCAGGTCAGAATCTTCACAGATTGTTCGTAGCTTTGTCGTTTTGCTCGGAAAGTCCTCGTTTTCATCGTCTTCTTGTTCGACATGTTGTTTTAGGTCTGTAAACAAAAGTATACCTGATTAAGTATCCTAATAACGGTTTTACGGCCGAAACGCATGAAATGGGGGTAATATGGGGGAATAAAGTATGTGTAATTTGGCGAATATCAAACCTCCCCACACTTGAACCTTACTTTTCCTCAAGCAAGCTAAAACTAAAATGCGATAAAAGCTAGAATCTAACAAGAACGAGAATTTACAAACTATCTACTAATAGAAACTACAAACATACGGTTAGCCGGTTTTTTGAAAGACAACATCAAGTAATTCAAACCAAACAAGCATATTCAAATATATGTATGGATAACCAAAAAGCCTTGACTTCACTCTGAAGCTTAGCATTTTAATCTTCACACAACTCACAATGTTCACACACACTCAGTTTTATTTGTGAAACAGACATAAAATGTGTATGTGCAAACACTCAATGCCAAGTCAATGAAACGTGTAATATCATAAGCTTGTCATAAGATCTCGTCTCCATCAACTAACATGCAAAAAAGTGTAAACCAAGAGGTCTTTACGAGGTGTAACGTTAGGCTTGGGTGAAGGGTATGGAAAGGGATTTTTAAAGTGACGAAATGGTTAAAACTCGGTAGTAGCGTTTAACTAGCGTAATAAAATAAAACTATACATATTAACGCCTTAAAAAGGCGACTTTCGCGATATCGAGCTTATCAATGAGATTTCCTCATTTTGGCGTTTAAAATTGCTCGATTTTTGTCGACTTCACCCTATTTTAGGGTGTTTATTTTTCTGATTTTTCTGATTTATATATATATATATATATATATATATAGAGGACAAACAAAGTCAAAGTCAAAATGTTAAACCCCCTCCCCACACTTGAACTTCGCATTGTCCCCGATGCGAAACCCGAAATATAGAGAAAAAGGAGAATAACACTCCCCTGAAGATGATATGGATGAGACGAGTCTCCGAAGCTGCTTCCGTGGTGTGCTCCGGTCCAAGATATGCTAGCCAGAATCTGCAAGTATGTCACAAGGCGCAGCAAAACAAAACAGCAGACATAGACAAACTAAACTCAAACAAACCATAATTTACATAAATAGAAGTACTAAATATCCAAACGTAGACAAAACAAATAAACTAAAGTGTCTGAAAAATAAAAATACATATCCGCGGGTGTTTGAAATAGTAACAAAAATGAACACCCGATAAATAAACTACTAAAATATCATAACCACCAACTCACAGCTCCCGCTACTCCTCGCCATCGTCACCCGCATCTCCTCCCGTGCCAGATAGGCCTGCACCTCCATAACCGCCGGGGTTCCCATATGGGAACTATGGGGGCTCCCCAAAGTAGTTCGGGAAGGCATTATGAAGACCCCCAAAAAGGTATGAAAACCCGGCCTGCACCCCTTGGTGCAGGAAGGCTTGGTTCATCCTAATCGCCTCCTACTTCACCCTAATCTCCTCCTGGTTCACCCACAGCTGCTCCTGACTAGCATGCAGCCGCTCTAAACTGGCCCACTGATGCTCTTGACTGACCTGCATCTGCTGAAACTGCTGGTAAAACTCAGGGGGAAGGAATGCCCTCTAGCCAATCCTGGTGCTGGTGGTATCCGTGATGCTGTGGTGAGTGTGGTGGTGTCTGTGGCTCATGCTGCTCCTCCATAACTTCATCCTCTTCCTCAGCCGGCTCTGGGTCCCAGACCTCGTTGTTGAGCCCCTTCAACCTATCCCCATGATCTGTCTCTACAATAAGCCCCATGGATTTTAACGAACGAATGTCGACATACATGCCCTCGGTCACCAAGGTAAGACCCTGAAGTACCTCATCAGTCATTAACCCCAAGTTGTAAGTGATCTCGGTCATATACTGTCACACCCCGATTTCCACGTGTCTCACCGGTGGGCCCGGTGGGGGATTATCGTGACGTAGTTGGCAACATTATAGTCAAACCACACAATATATGAATGCACAGCGGAAGCATAAAGATAAATATAATTCAACCTTTGATTGTAATATCGAATGTATCACAAATAGTCGAATGGTATCCACAGGGGGATCAAAATAATAAAAAGTGTTGTTCAACAGACAAGGCATCAAAGCTTGCAAGACTTCTTAAGATGCTAAGGAGCCATAGCCAGCCGATTACGTGTAATACCTGCACTTAATCTTTTTGGGAAAATACGTCAGTTTACACTGGTAAATACATTCAACCGACACTTTTGAAAAATGTTTATTAAAAATTGATTTGAATGCACAAGGCACAAACTCTTTTATAACTTGGGAGAATTATTTAATATTATAATCTTGTGAACGAATTACATGTTCCTTTTGCGTTCAGTAGCCCGGATCTAGTCCGGGTTAAAGATCAATAGACACACCACATTGCGTAAAACCGAGGTGGGTAAACCAACGGTTAAGTCTTTTATTAATATAGACATATTGCCGGGTGTACGCCTACTCCCGGATGTCGAGGTCGTGGCCATTTCGTAAAATGATGCCTAGGATATCCGGGACATGGTCATTAACCCCCCAAAGGCTTTTAAGTAACAAGACTGTTTAAACGAGCCGATCAAATTATTCAATTAACCACCAAACGATGGAAGATTTGATGCTCGATCAAGCGGTATTTTATATATACCGTAACCCAAGCCCGTAATACGGAAAATAAGTTAAAAGTATTTACCTTTGCAAGTATTGTCCTTAATTGATTAAATCACAGATATCTTTTACTGAGGCTCCTATTCTGGAATGAAGGTTTTAAAATAACCTATTAGAATCCCAACGGGTCTTTATATTAGCCGTAGCCTAGACCGGTCAGTTTCAAGGGATAGATACGGTTTAATCGCGTGAAAGGCGAAAACCGAGAATGGAATGTGTTTCTGACCCAACAAGTTTGAAGACTTGTTTTATATGGGTTTAATAATCACACTCTGGATTTTGGGGTCAAAATAATATGGTTTGACCCGTATCGGCTAATTTATGTAAACTAGTTACATAAGCCGAACCGTGCGCGCAATAGGCGCAACGGGTAACCGTAAGAGTCCTACACTTGTTTCCCAAGTCAATATGCCTTAAAGAGGTTGTGGTATCAGTAGGATACCTTCCGTGATGCCCGTAATGAGTATAAGTTCATTATACGCCCCATAGGGGTTTTCCGGTCATTTTAAGGACTTTTAAAGGGCTTTATGAGTTCTACAGGAAATCTGAGTTTCCCGTTCAGTTTATAAAGTCCAAAATACTTTATTCATTATTTAAAATCAGTAGCAATTGGAATCGGGTCAAAAGACCTTGTAGAACTCAAGTTTTGGCCGAAAAGGGCATATTCGGTATTTACTGAACCGTAGCCATAACCGCAGGTTAAAAATAATTAAAAATCTTTAAAAATCCCAAAATATTATTTTATAACAGTGAGTAAAAGGTTTGGTGACGAAATCTTGGTTTAGGTTGGCGTTATGCTAATCGCGCCGTTTATTACAAAAGTTTCTTTTAATTGCGCTATTTCGCATAACTCCTATTCTAGACCTCGGATTGGCGTGAAACTTTAGGGACATGCTTAGAATTTAGTAAGCAAGGTTATGGTCCCTTCACATGTTTGAAATACTCGTTTTATTTTGAAAAGGGCGTTACGGTCAACTTTTAAGCAATTAACGGAAATGCGTAAAAGACTCGGACAAACAACGAACAGGTCACAGAGGGTGATACCATCACGTGACCTGGTCCTAAGAGAGTCCTAAGGCATATCTACATTGCACTAAAACGGGTCAGAACTGAAGTCAAAGGAAAAGTCAAACTTTTGCGACATTCGGCTCCGAACCGGGTCAATATAGCAAATGGCCGAATCAAACAAGCTTAGACAAGTTTATATACTTAATATCATGTTTTATGAGTGTTCAAACAGGTTTCATATCATCTATATTACAGATTATGCAAGAATCGCAAAAATGGCTTTCTGTTGACTTTTTAAGTATACGTTTGACTCGACATTTGAACTAGTTAGAGTAGTGATCAGGGGGAACCCTTTTAGGGGTTTATTACCCACATAAATACCAACACATAACTACTTTTGATTCGACAATTCATTGGACCATTCGTGATTTATCGCAAAGTCAATCGTTAGTTACGACGGATTGACTTTTAGGCTAAACTAAGCAAAAACAAAGCCATAGAAGGTTTGGCATACTTACAGAGACTTGTACACGACTTAGGAATGTTAGAAGAAAGCTTTTGAGCTCCAGGAATGATCAGAAGATGTGTTTTGAGGTGTGTTTCATTTGTGAACCAAGCATGCCCTTTTATAGCAAAGTTTGGTGCACAAGATCATCACAACACATCCTACATTGCTCATGGATGATCAACAAGTGTCCTAAGGTGCTAGGGGTCAAGTAGAGGGCGCCCATGCTTCATTGATTGCTCACAAGTTCGTTTACAAGCCAAATCATTGAAGCTGCCCATGTTTTCTGTTACTGTGTGTCCCACGCGGCCCGCGTTAAGGGTTCATGCATCTTGGTCGCGGGCCGCCTGAACCCATAAGTTAGAAACCGGATTAACAGGTGGCTCGCGGCCCGCATTAACTAACCCCTAACCTTTACGCGGCCCGCGTCAGGTCTATTTTTCAAGATTTTTGAATCTTTTATAATCATTGCCTAAATCTTGGTAATTAATAACGAAATCTTCGGTAATTAATAACCTGACCTTTCGGGTTTGAAGGGGTAACTTTGCGATTTGGCCCTCGATTATTTACAACTAAGGGCCTCGTGTTATTTACCCGCATTGTTAAGTCCCCGGTTATTTTGTTAGTTATCCGGAAAGCCTTAATTTTCATTGTTGACGCTTTTAGCCCTTCTCGTGCGAATTTGATCATAACTTTCTCGTTTTAAAACGGAACTTCGCGGAATTTATACTGTACATTCTAGTGAGCGTATTTTACTGTTACAAAGCCTCGGGTACGTCAAAGGGTCACTTAGAGGTATAATTAAACATGTTGACACAGTTAACCCCCTGCAGCTTGTAATCTCTCACTTTCTTCCACGTTTCGCTTCCGTACGATCCATGATTTATTCGTTTGAAGGTACGAGCATCGTTTAGGGTTACTATACAGTATACTTACCCTTGTTTGACATTTATAACCCTCGAATTTACATACTTTCAAGGTTTGTCAACTTTAGTCCTTTATTTAACATTAAATGCCACGTGTAAACTCAAGACACGTGTCAATACATTATTGGACACAAAATTTCGAGGTGTTACATCCTCACCCCCTTAAAATAAATCTCGACCCGAGATTCACTCAAACAAATAGGGATATTTCTCTTTCATCGTGGATTCAACTTCCCACATGAATTCGGGACCTCTCCGGGCATCCCATTTAACCTTGACCATAGGTACATGCTTTCTTCGAAGCTTTTTCACCTGTCGGTCTTCAATCGACAAAGGCTTCTCCACAAACTTCAAGCTCTCATCTATATGCACATCTGTGTGTGGGATCACTAATGATTCATCAGCGAAGCACTTCTTTAGATTGCAGATGTGGAACACATTGTGAATTCCATTGAGCTCTTCTGGTAAGTTCAACTTATAGGCAACTGACCCGACACGTTCGATATCCTCAAAATGTCCTATGTATCTCGGGCTCAGTTTGCCCTTCTTACCGAAGCGCATCACCCCCTTCCAGGGTGATACTTTTAGTAGCACTTTTTCACCTACCTCGAAGTGAAAATCCTTACGCTTTGGATCAGCGTAACTTTTCTGCCTATCACGGGCAGCTTTGAGACGTTCCCGAATCTGGACAATCTTGTCCATTGTTTTGAAAACTATCTCTGGTCCTGATAATTGGACCTCTCCTACTTCCGCCCAACAAACAGGCGATCTACACTTCCTACCGTATAATGCCTCGAAAGGCGCAGCCTTTATGCTGGTATGGTAGCTATTGTTGTAGGAGAATTCGATTAGTGGTAGGTTCTTATCCCAACTACCACCTAAATCGATAGCACATGCACGCAGCATGTCTTCTAACATTTGAATAGTACGCTCACTCTGATCGTCTGTCTAAGGATGGTAAGCCGTACTAAAATTCAAACGTGTGCCCAAAGATTGTTGGAAACTCTTCCAGAAATGAGACGTGTAGCTAGTATCTCGATCAGAGATAATGGACACAGGTATGCCATGTAAGGCTACAATCTTATCAACATATAACTGGGCCAATGTGTCGGAGCTATAAGTCTCCTTGATGGGTAAGAAATGAGCTGACTTAGTCAGTCTATCGACTATAACCCATATTGTGTCGTTTCCTTTGCTCGTTTTTGGTAACTTGGTGATAAAATCCATAGTTACACACTCCCACTTCCATTCAGGAAGTTCATGATGTTGTAGCAAGCCAGACGGCTTTTGATGCTTAGCCTTGACTTGCGCACAAGTCAAGCATTTGGCTACATAAGCGGCTATAGACTTTTTCAAGCCTATCCACCAATAATTTGCCTTTAAATCCTGATACATTTTGTTTGCTCCAGGATGGACAGAATATTTGGAACTATGGGCTTCCTGGAGGATAACATCTCGTAGTCCTCCATAAATTGGAACCCATATTCGCCCATTCAATCGCAAAATTCCATCCTTGCTAAGAGTTAACTGCTCCTCAGTTACTCCTAACTTTTCCTTAGGATAATTAGCTTCTAACACAACCTCTCGTTGTGCAGCTAATACCCTTTCAATCAAGTTATTCTTGACTTCAATGCTCTTAGCATTGATTCGGATGGGTTTCATCCTTTCTTTCCGGCTCAGGGCATCAGCGACTACATTCGCCTTGCCGGGATGGTATCTGATCTCACAATCATAATCGTTTAAGGTCTCCATCCAACGGCGTTGCCTCCTGTTTAGCTCCTTCTGATTGAACAGATGTTGAAGGCTCTTGTGATCTGAATAGATCACAAACTTGATTCCGTACAGATAATGCCTCCACAGTTTTAGTGCGAACACAACGGCACCCAACTCCAAGTCATGGGTGGTGTAATTCTTTTCGTGCACCTTTGTCTCGAAGCATAGGCAATCACCTTGCCTTTCTGCATGAGCACAAACCCCATGCCAGTGTGTGACGCGTCGCAGTAAACTACAAACTCTTCGGTACCTCCCGGTAGCGTCAACACAGGAGCGTTGCTCAGCCTTTGCTTCAAAACATCAAAGGATTCTTGCTGCTTAGGGCCCCAGACAAATTTTATCTTCTTCTTGGTTAGAGAAGTTAAGGGCGCACCAATCCTTGAGAAGTTTTCAATGAATCTCCTGTAGTATCCTGCTAACCCCAGGAAACTACGGATCTCTGTGGGCGTCTTTGGCTCTTGCCAATTCATGACCGCCTCTACCTTAGCGGGATCCACTGGATACCATGCTCGCTTACGACATGTCCAAGAAATTGGACTTCTCGTAGCCAGAATTCGCATTTAGAAAATTTGGCATAGAGTTTCTCGCGATGCAGCAATTTAAGAATACATTGTAGGTGTTTCTCATGGTCAGCTTTGTTCTTTGAATAGATAAGAATGTCGTCGATGAATACGATGACGAATTTGTCTAAGTACGGCTTGCAGACGCGATTCATGAGATCCATGAACGCAGCCGGTGCATTTGTGAGCCCAAAAGGCATCATTAGGAACTCGTAGTGACCGTAACGAGTCCTAAATGCAGTTTTATGTACGTCTTCATCTCTGACCTTCAGCTGATGGTAGCCCGACCTCAAGTCGATTTTTGAGAAATAACTAGCCCCTTGCAACTGATCAAACAAATCGTCGATCCTTGGCAATGGGTATCTATTCTTTATCGTGACCTTATTAAGTTCACGATAATCGATGCACAGCCGCATCGATCCGTCCTTCTTCTTAACAAACAGGACAGGTGCTCCCCAAGGAGATGAACTCGGTTTAATGAAACCTTTAGCCAGCAGTTCATCCAGCTGGGTTCTTAATTCCTTCATTTCAGTTGGTGCTAGCCTGTAGGGTGCTCTAGCAATGGGAGCTGCTCCAGGGATGATATCTATTCTGAATTCCACTTGCCTATCTGGTGGCAAACCAGGCAGATCTTCGAGGAAAACTTCTGGATACTCCGAAATGACAGGAATATCTTCCATCTTTGGTTTGGGCTCTTCAATAATTACCTGTGCCATGTAGATGACACAGCCTCTTTTTAAACACCTTGAAGCCTTGAGCATAGTTACATTCTCGGGCAATCCATACTGCGTATCTCCTCGAATGGTGAGCGATTCACCAGTCGGGGTCTTTAGCACTATTTGTTTCTGTTGCAGACGATGTGGGCCTGGTTGTGGGATAACCAGTCCATACCCAGAACGATGTCAAAACCAGCCAGTTTGAAGGGGAGTAGAGATAGTGGAAAAGAGTGGTTCTTAATGGATATCACACATCCATCTAGTATAGTGGAGACGGTTTCTACCGTTCCGTCTGCTAGCTCTACCTCGTATTTCATATTTAGGGTTTTGACAGGCATATTCAGCAATTTGCAAAATTTTTGGTCTACGAAGGATTTATCAGCGCCTGAATCGAAAAGTACTCTTGCAAAGATATTATTCACGAGAAAAGTACATGTGATTACGTTGTCGTCTTGCAAAGCTTCCTTCACGTCAATCTTGAAGACTCTAGCATTGTTCTTCTTGGTTTCTTCAGTCTTCTTGGCGAGCTTGGGGCAGTTGCTTTTAATGTGCCCCTTCTCACTGCAGTTATAGCAGGTCGCATCTTTAATCTTCTTACAGTCCACAGTCTTGTGGTCCTTGGACTTGCACAGTCCACAAGTATGCGACCTCGACTGGGACTGTGAGTTCGACCCAAGCCTACATTTCCCAAAGTGGAATTTTTGGCAGTTTTTGCACTTGGGCTTCTCTCCGGATTGTTGCCCATCTTTCCTCGACTCTGTCCCTCTCTTGCCATCACCGTTCCCACGGTGTTTCTTACCCGACCTTCGTGAGGTATCGTCCTCACGCTTCCTTTTCTCGGCCTCTTTATTCCTCAACGTTCTCAGTCGGACCGCGTCCATTGTGAGGGACAAAGAGAGGTCAGTTACAGACCTGAAGGTCGTTGGCCGAGAGGCCTTCACACTTGCCTTTATCGCGGGTTATAACCCCCCGATAAAACGAGCGATCCTCCTTGGTTCCGGGGTTACTAGATATGGAACCAATCGAGACATCGTGTTGAAGCTCGTTAAGTAGGCTTGGCAGTCCAGATTTGTCATCACTAATGATACAAAATCGGACTCTATCTTCTCCACCTCATGTTGAGGGCAGTAATTTTCTTTGATGAGAGAAATGAATTCCTCCCACGTCATGCTGTATAGCACAGTCTTTCCCGAGGCCTGAACCAACGCCCTCCACCAAGCCAGGGCCTCGCCCTTAAACGATTGCGACACAAACTTCACTACGTCCCTTTCCGCACAGCCACTGATGTCCACCACAGTGTCCATCTCATCCAGCCACGTCATACAATCGACGGCACCTTTCTCCCCTGTGAAGTCTCGGGGTTTACAAGACACAAAGTACTTGTATGTGCAGCCCCTGGCCCGGGATGCTTCAGTATACTCCCTTTCACGACGAACACTGTTTTCATTTGACGAGTGATTGTCGTCGTCCTTTTTGGGTTTGGAGAGTGGTTTGGATAATGGTTTGCTGTGGGATTTTGAGTGTGTTTTCGGCTTTGAAGGTGGTTTGGAAACGGTTCTGCTTCGAGATTCGGTATATTGTCGATCTAGAGCTGCTTGAACAGCGTTGTCGACAAGAGCCTTTAGTTGAGCGCCCGTTAAATGTACTTGGGCATTATCATATTCATCTTCACTCGTATGACTATTTTCTCCATTAGGATTCGCCATAGTAGCTTGTATCTGCTGCAGAAGATAATGAAAATTTTATTTAGGAGTTTATTATAGAATTGTCTTTTATGGCAATTCATTAACCATGGTAGCGAAGACCATATCCGGTTAATTTGTTACTCACTTTTTATTTAGGATTTGAACATAATTATCCTAATCGCAATTAATATTGCTAGTGGCATAAAAGCCTAGTCACGAGGACGTTATTATAATATTAGTCGAGATTACAGAGAATCAAAGTATGAAGGTTTGAACCGTAGTTCTTTTACCCCCTTCTGACAGGGAGTCATAGACCACCACTGTCTATTGTCTTATTATGACAACAATTATGGCCCGTAGGCACTACATCACTAATGGATGTTTGATAAGGTTGGCCCGTAGGCACTACATCGCTAATGGATGTTTAATAGGGTTGGCCCGTAGGCACTACATCGCTAATGGATGTTTAACAAGTGATCACCTTTATTGGTGATTTAGCCCATGATTTACAAATCATTAATTTGGGCATTGGAATCCTTTAAAGGATCCTTGTATAAGAATGATGTGTGCGATTTTAACGAATCACATCTGCCATGATTGTTAACATGCTTACAGAGGTTAACAGGGAATCTGAATCTTTTAATTAGGTCTTACCATCTTGGCCGGATCTCAAAAGACACCTGGCTAGGTTTCACTCTTAAGATTCTTTATTTAGGCAGATCAAATTAAAAGGAATGATTTTGATTTATTTCATATATAGTAATAACAAAATGAAATCCATAACATAACATTCCAAACTTCAATAAGATTACACGCTGCCCTAAACGGGACTTTTAAACAAGTACATACCTACATAGAGGTTAATAAAGAGACAAGTCCACGCAGGGACTAATACAAGATAGATGTCCGCGCAGGGACTAAAAGATAAGTCCACGTAGGGACTGAAATACGATAAATGTCCACGCAGGGACTTTATTTAAAATAGACATTACATTAGAACATATATAAGGACTAATGGTCACGTTTCTTCTTCTTGCCTTTCAACGGGTTCGCTAGACCCTTAAGGAATCCCCTGTTGTTCTTTCGTTCTTCCTCGAAATCCCGTTCCACACGAGTTAAGCGGTGGAGGATTTCTTCTTGTTCGGGCGGAGAAAAACGTGGTTGTGGCGCCGGTTGCGGAACTGGAGGTCTAGGAGGTGCTGGATACCCATGAGCTGAGTAGTCCGGTATTCCCATGTTTCCAAAAGCTCCGTCGGGATAAAGGGCATTATACCTAGCCGCTACCACATATGGGTCGCGCTCATAGTTGTAATTGTAATGTGCGTGCGACGACGGTTCAAATGGGTTGTATGCCGTTGGACCCGTGTATGCAGGTATTGGGTGGTCATACCCAAATGGTGGCGAAGATGGTGAAACTGGTGCGGAGTTCGCCTCCTGTACTGGACTTGAAGGTCCTTCTTCTGGTAGTGGCGGGTAGTGGCTACCACTAGAGTGTCGAGGGGTGCTGAAGTGGAATTCCCCTCCTCGGGTGGGCATACGAGCACCCGATCTCCTGCGCCTTGGCGGATCAGGCATTACTGGTTGAACCGGTGGCGGAGGTGGTGGCGTAACTGCCACGAAACGTGGATCCTCGGAGGGATCTTGTTGTTGTTGCTGCTCTTGTTGCGATGTTTGATGGGAGGGTGTGAAGTACCACTCATGTTGGTTGAACAACGCCTGGAAGCTATCTGGCCCTTGGTAAGGTGTTCCATGAAAAGAAGATCCATCTGAGATCTCGATAGGATGCGTGGGCGTACCACGAGCAGGTTCAATTGGATCAGTGTCCTCATCCATATGGTCCTCTGAGAAGTGATCCTGTGGTCCTAACGGAACAAAGCCTGCAGGTTCCTGAATGTAATCTGCTGGGTTAAACTGGCCCCTGAAGTAAGGAGTGGGATCGTCAAAGGCACAGTGCGATACCGAACGCTGTAGAGGCATGTAGGAGGGTTGAGGGTTGCTAGGATCATTTTCGGAGTCTGGCCCGAACGAGTGACGGTACGATGGTGTCGAGCTGTGCGAGGTGGAATGCCTCGCAGGTTCGAAAAGGTTTCTCCGTCTTTGCGGTTCTTCACTCCTTGTGGTCGAAGGAGCTCGCGTATTTGAAGGTCCAGCTTCGTGATCGTGGTGAGTAACGATCTCTCCTCTGCCTCTTCTTCCCCTTCCTCTTCCTCGGAAAGTTACAGGTGCCATATTTCCTGCTTTTAAAACTTTTAAATAACAATAATGAAAGAAAAAGACAAACTTGGAATAGAAATTCGAATTTGTCCTAAGTTCTTGTCTAGACTCAAGTATGTGCAATTGTGTCATGGAGATTAAACACATTAGGATAGTGTTTAATTCACTCAATGTTGGCTCTGATACCAACCTGTCACACCCTGATTTCCACGTGTCTCACCGGTGGGCCCGGTGGGGGATTATCGTGACGTACTTGGCAACATTATAGTCAAACCACACAATATATGAATGCACAGCGGAAGCATAAAGATAAATATAATTCAACCTTTGATTGTAATATCGAATGTATCAAAAATAGTCGAATGGTATCCACAGGGGGATCAAAATAATAAAAAGTGTTGTTCAACAGACAAGGCATCAAAGCTTGCGAGACTTCTTAAGATGCTAAGGAGCCATAGCCAGCCGATTACGTGTAGTACCTGCACTTAATCTTTTTGGGAAAATACGTCAGTTTACACTGGTAAATACATTCAACCGACACTTTTGAAAAATGTTTATTAAAAATTGATTTGAATGCACAAGGCACAAACTCTTTTATAACTTGGGAGAATTATTTAATATTATAATCTTGTGAACGAATTACATGTTCCTTTTGCGTTCAGTAGCCCGGATCTAGTCTGGGTTAAAGATCAATAGACACACCAAATTGCGTAAAACCGAGGTGGGTAAACCAACGGTTACGTCTTTTATTAATATAGACATATTGTCGGGTGTACGCCTACACCCGGATGTCGAGGTCGTGGCCATTTCGTAAAATGATGCCTAGGATATCCGGGACATGGTCATTAACCCCCAAAGGCTTTTAAGTAACAAGACTGTTTAAACGAGCCGATCAAATTATTCAATTAACCACCAAACGATGGAAGATTTGATGCTCGATCAAGCGGTATTTTATATATACCGTAACCCAAGCCCGTAATACGGAAAATAAGTTAAAAGTATTTACCTTTGCAAGTATTGTCCTTAATTGATTAAATCACAGATATCTTTTACTGGGGCTCCTATTCTGGAACGAAGGTTTTAAAATAACCTATTAGAATCCTAACGGGTCTTTATATTAGCCGTAGCCTAGACCGGTCAGTTTCAAGGGATAGATACGGTTTAATCGCGTGAAAGGCAAAAACCGAGAATGGAATGTGTTTCTGACCCAACAAGTTCGAAGACTTGTTTTATATGGGTTTAATATTCACACTCTGGATTTTGGGGTCAAAATAATATGGTTTGACCCGTATCGGCTAATTTATGTAAACTAGTTACATAAGCCGAACCGTGCGCGCAATAGGCGCAACGGGTAACCGTAAGAGTCCTACACTTGTTTCCCAAGTCAATATGCCTTAAAGAGGTTGTGGTATCAGTAGGATACCTTCCGTGATGCCCGTAACGAGTTTAAGTTCATTATACGCCCCATAGGGGTTTTCCGGTCATTTTAAGGACTTTTAAAGGGCTTTCTGAGTTCTACAGGAAATCTGAGTTTCCCGTTCAGTTTATAAAGTCCAAAATACTTTATTCATTATTTAAAATCAGTAGCAATTGGAATCGGGTCAAAAGACCTTGTAGAACTCAAGTTTTGGCCGAAAAGGGCATATTCGGTATTTACCGAACCGTAGCCATAACCGCAGGTTATGAGCAGGTTAAAAATAATTAAAAATCTTTAAAAATCCCAAAATATTATTTTATAACAGTGAGTAAAAGGTTTGGTGACGAAATCTTGGTTTAGGTAGGCTTTATGTTAATCGCGCCGTTTATTACAAAAGTTTCTTTTAATTGCGCTATTTCGCATAACTCCTATTCTAGACCTCGGATTGGCGTGAAACTTTAGGGACATGCTTAGAATTTAGTAAGAAAGGTTATGGTCCCTTCACATGTCCGAAATACTCGTTTTATTTTGAAAAGGGCGTTACGGTCAACTTTTACGCAATTAACGGAAATGCGTAAAAGACTCGGACAAACAACGAATAGGTCACAGAGGGTGATACCATCACGTGACCTGGTCCTAAGAGAGTCCTAAGGCATATCTACATTGCACTAAAACGGGTCAGAACTGAAGTCAAAGCAAAAGTCAAACTTTTGCGACATTCGGCTCCGAACCGGGTCAATATAGCAAATGGCCGAATCAAACAAGCTTAGACAAGTTTATATACTTAATATCATGTTTTATGAGTGTTCAAACAGGTTTCATATCATCTATATTACAGATTATGCAAGAATCGCAAAAATGGCTTTCTGTTGACTTTTTAAGTATACGTTTGACTCGACATTTGAACTAGTTAGAGTGGTGATCAGGGGGAACCCTTTTATGGGTTTATTACCCACATAAATACAAACACATAACTACTTTTGATTCGACAATTCACTGGACCATTCGTGATTTATCGCAAAGTCAATCGTTAGTTATGACGGATTGACTTTTAGGCTAAACTAAGCAAAAACAAAGCCATAGAATGTTTGGCATACTTACAGAGACTTGTGCACGACTTAGGAATGTTAGAAGAAAGCTTGTGAGCTCCAGGAATGATCAGAAGATGTGTTTTGAGGTGTGTTTCATTTGTGAACCAAGCATGCCCTTTTATAGCAAAGTTTGGTGCACAAGATCATCACAACACATCCTACATTGCTCATGGATGATCAACAAGTGTCCTGAGGTGCTAGGGGTCAAGTAGAGGGCGCCCATGCTTCATTGATTGCTCACAAGTTCGTTTACAAGCCAAATCATTGAAGCTGCCCATGTTTTCTATTACTGTGTGTCCCACGCGGCCCGCGTTAAGGGTTCATGCATCTTGGTCGCGGGCCGCCTGAACCCATAAGTTAGAAACTGGATTAACAGGTGGCTCGCGGCCCGCATTAACTAGCCCCTAACCTTTACGCGGCCCGCGTCAGGTCTATTTTTCAAGATTTTTGAATCTTTTATAATCATTGCCTAAATCTTGGTAATTAATAACGAAATCTTCGGTAATTAATAACCTGACCTTTCGGGTTTGAAGGGGTAACTTTGCGATTTGGCCCTCGATTATTTACAACTAAGGGCCTCGTGTTATTTACCCGCATTGTTAAGTCCCCGGTTATTTTGTTAGTTATCCGGAAAGCCTTAATTTTCATTGTTGGCGCTTTTAGCCCTTCTCGTGCGAATTTGATCATAACTTTCTCGTTTTAAAACGGAACTTCGCGGAATTTATACTGTACATTCTAGTGAGCGTATTTTACTGTTACAAAGCCGCGGGTACCTCAAAGGGTCACTCAGAGGTATAATTAAACATGTTGACACAGTTAACCCCCTGCAGCTTGTAATCTCTCACTTTCTTCCGCGTTTCACTTCCGTACGATCCATGATTTATTCGTTTGAAGGTACGAGCATCGTTTAGGGTTACTATACAGTATACTTACCCTTGTTTGACATTTATAACCCTCGAATTTACATACTTTCAAGGTTTGTCAACTTTAGTCCTTTATTTAATATTAAATGCCACGTGTAAACTCAAGACACGTGTCAATACATTATTGGACACAAAATTTCGAGGTGTTACATATACTGACCGCCATGAATCTGACTGCTGCTGGTCCTTCCAGAACTATTCATAAAATATTCCACCATCCTTGCGGCGAGGTTGCTGTGTACCCCCTCCGCTAGCGCATAAAGAAATATCAGATCCGATGTTGGACAGTTTCCCAAGCTGTCCATGCGCCCGCATATGGTATCGCTGAATATGTGATGCATGACTCTATGCAACGGGTCTCTCAACCTTGAAGCCTTTGACATCCGAGGATCATATGGGTCACCAACTGCAATCTGTGCCCAAAACTCACCCCGCGCCTCTTCATTTGGGAAGGTGAATTCATCAGTGAAGAACTCTGAATCCATATCCTCCCTGGTGTAGATTCCTAATCTTCGTCCCAATCTTCCCACCGACCAATTTTGCCAACATCCCCCCAGTCTGAAATTTATACTATTCTTGTGGCGGAAGTTGGGAACTTTATGCACTTTAGGCTTCTCGTACGAATAGGTGGCGAAAAACTCGAGCGTAAGCTCTCGATAAATTGGGCGGTCGATATTGACCAAACGGGCAAATGTTTTCTAGCCTCCGCGGGACATCAAACTGCCCTCGCCTATTCCACAATGAGTGAAGTTTTGGGATGCAAAGACTTTCACTCTCGTCTTCGGGGTCGCATTGTAAAAAGGGATGGTCCATCTACAAGAGGAATGTTGTTAGAATGATAGGAGCAGGAAAAATTTCAAACAAAAACAACCGAACATACAGTTATGAAGCTACTGTCTCACTAATCTGGGCGTTTGGCACGGGCGTGCGACAGGCCGCACGGCCGTGCGTCACCGAGAAACAGCACCAGTGGTCGGTTTACGCCGGCAACGCACGGCGTGCAATCAATCGCACAACCGTGCAACATCGAGACTACAGTAATCCATCGTGAACATCCGGAAATGCACAACCGTTCCACATGAGGAACGACCATGCGACCACATTTCTGCAGAATCCAAACCCCTGAATCTAAACAGCCTGATTTTTCCAAAATTTATCAACTTTTGGCCAACAGGGGTTGGAAATCCCACCGGATGTTCACTAGACGCATGATTCTTGCAAGGGTTAGGGTTTCGATTTGTTTATGAAGGGAACCCTAAAAAGCCTTGAAGAATCGAATGAATCTAACCTAGAAAAGGATGAAACAGGAAATCGACAAGAAAGAACATATCGTGCGAAGAGATTTGTGAAACCGTGCGAAAAAACCGTGCGATTTGAGGCAAAATCGGTCTGGAACAGCTGGTGCAGATAGGGTTTTCGCGACTTGTGAGAAATGGCAGCAGATGGGGGATTTTATACTGTACAAATGACAAAACTGCCCCTGCCTCTCGCACGGGCGTGCGACAGCTCGCACGGGCGTGCGTATCCGACGATGTTAAAACCCTGCAATTTAATCTCGGCACTGCACTGGGGTGCAACTCGGGGTGCCGGCCAGCTCGCAAACGCACGGGCGTGCGGCCCATGGCATGGGCGTGCGAAATCTGCAGATATGTCTGTTTGCAGAAGAAAGCTGTTTCAGCAGCCGAATCGACCATTTTTCGCCATTTTTACCATCCGCAAACTGTTCTAACATTTTTCCCACATAGACCCTACGCTCGGCACGTCTAAAAACTATACAAACTAACGAAAACTACCAAACACACCTAAATTACGCTAAAACTACAAAAACACAAAAAAGGACAATTTTACCCCTAAAGCGCCAAAGACGCACTTGCTACATTTTTAATCCACGAGTCAGTAGCGTAGACTCTCATCCCCACACTTAAGCTGTATGCGGGGTGTGGAGCTCGATAACCTCCACCGCCGACTCGATCGGCCCTCCAACGTAAACCTTCAACCGATGCCCATTTACCTTGAAAATAATGCCGTCCGCGTTCTCTATTGCAACAGTCCCGTATGGAAATGCCTCTTTTACCGTCTACGGTCCTGTCCAACGTGAATGTAATTTTCCAGGAAATAGACGCAACCTCGAGTTGTAGAGAAGAACAAGATCGCCCGCTTGGAATTGTTTGTGGTCCTTCAAGCGTTTGTCGTGCAATCTCTTTTTACGCTCTTTGTATAACATGGAGTTCTTGTAGGCATGTTGTCGTAGCTCTTCCAATTCATGAATCTCAAGAAACCGGGCTTCACCTCCGGTTTTTAATTCCAAATTTGCGGCTTTTAGATCCCACATCGCCTTATGCTCCAATTCCACCGGTAAATGGCATGCCTTTCCGTAAACAAGCCTAAAGGGAGTAGTCCCAATAGGCGTCTTGTAAGCCGTACGAAAAGCCCACAACGCTTCATCCAGATTATCCGACCAATCCTTGCGGTTTGCACCTACCGAACGCTCAAGGATTCTCCAGCCCCCGGTTCGTGACTTCCACCTGCCCGCTTGTCTGTGGATGATAGGGCGTGGATAAACAGTGATGCACACCGTAACGGGACAAAGCTCTCTCGAGCTGAGTATTGCAAAAATGCGTCCCTCTGTCACTGATAAGCGCCTTCGGTGCGCCAAACCGGGCAAACAAACTTTTCAAAAATCTCACGACTACCCTGGCATCATTAGTGGGTAAGGCCTGTGCCTCCGCCCACTTTGATACATAGTCAACCGCTACCAGGATATATTTGTTTCCTCGTGAGGGGGGAAATGGTCCCATGAAGTCTATACCCCAGATATCAAAGACTTCACACACTTGAATCCAGTTCTGAGGCATTTCATCACGTGCCGATATGTTAGTTGCCCTCTGGCAAGCATCGCACGCTCTGACCCAACTCTGCGCATCACGAAATATAGTCGGCCAATAGAACCCCGCATCGAGCACCTTCTTAGCGGTGAAATTGGCACCATGGTGACCTCCCGTAGGTCCCTCATGACAGTGGCGCAAAATGCCAGTCGCCTCTTTTCCTGAAACACACCTTCTAATCACCTGATCAGCACCAACCCTAAACAAGTAAGGGGCATCCCAAATGTAGTGCTTGACGTCCAAAAAGAATTTCCTCTTTTGCTGGTGAGACAATCCCTTAATTAGAACCCCGCAAGCAAGGTAGCTCGCAAAGTCGGCGAACCATGGAGACTCATCGCATATCTCAACACTCATCAATGACTCGTGTGGGAAATTGTCATTATGGAATCCCAACGTGTGTCTTTGATGTCTCCATACTCTAACCGAGATAGATGGTCAGCCGCTACATTTAACGCACCCTTTTTGTCTTGAATTTCGATATCAAACTCTTGTAGCAATAAGATCCATCTGATGAGACGCGGTTTGGCATCCTGTTTGCTGAAAAGATATCTGATGGCTACGTGATCAGTATACACAATGGTTTTCGAAAGCACCAAATACGATCTAAATTTGTCAAATGCGAAAACGGCCGCCAAGATCTCTTTTTCCGTCGTGGTATAATGCTCCTGAGCGTCGTGAAGAGTCTTGTTCGCATAATAGATCGGGTGAAAGTGCCTTTCTTTCTTTTGTCCAAGAACGGCCCCTATAGCGAAATCGCTCGCGTCGCACATAATTTCGAATGGCAGACTCCAGTCAGGCGCGACTAGAATAGGGGCCTCAATCAACTTTTGCTTGAGAAGGTCAAAAGCCCTCAAGCAATCATCCCCAAAGATAAACGGAGCGTCTTTCTCCAACAGACGGGTCATGGGCCTAGCGATATTTGAAAAATCCTTGATGAATCGCCTGTAGAACCCCGCATGACCAAGAAAGCTCCGTATCGCTCTTACAGAGGTGGGCGGAGGAAGTTGTGAAATAATATCAACTTTAGCTGGATCGACCTCCATACCAGCACGCAAAATCTTGTGTCCCAACACTATGCCCTCTCGTACCATGAAGTGGCACTTTTCCCAGTTTAGGACAAGATTCGTCTCCTTCAACATCTTCTTCAAAGTTTCCAGACATTGATCAAAGGAATCTCCAAACACTGAAAAGTCATCCATGAAAACCTCCATAGAATCCTCGATCATGTCATGGAAATTTGCAACCATGCATCTCTGAAAGGTTGCCGATGCATTGCATAACCCAAAAGGCATCCGCCGGTAGGAGAATGTGCCAAAAGGGCAAGTAAAGGTAGTCTTCTCCTGATCCTCAGGAGCGATAGGAATTTGAAAGTATCCAAAAAACCCATCCAAGAAACAGTAATATGACTTCCCCGACAGACGTTCCAACATTTGGTCGATGAATGGAAGCGGGAAGTGATTCTTGCGAGTAGCATCATTGAGTTTGCGGTAGTCAATGCAAACTCGCCACCTAGTGACGGTACGGGTAGGAATCAACTCATTCCTATCATTCGGGACTACAGTAATACCACCTTTCTTGGGTATTACCTGCACTGGACTCACCCACACAGAGTCAGATATAGGATAAATCAATCCGGCATCCAACAACTTAATCACTTCTTTCTTGACCACATCTTGCATGTTCGGATTCAACCGCCTCTGAGGCTGTGCACAGGATTTGTACTCGTCTTCCATCAGAATTTTGCGAGTACAAAAAGAAGGATTGATGCCTTTGACTTCCATAATCTTCCATGCTAATGCTTTCTTATGAAATTTCAAAACACCAAGCAGTCTGCTCTTTTCCTCGTCCGCCAAAGATGATGAGATAATAACCGGCAGCCGGCTCTCCTTGTCTAGAAATGCGTACTCCAAATGGGGCAGAAGCTCCCTAAGCTCCAAAGATAGTGGATCTTCAACCGAAGGCTTTGACTTTTCTGCATCCTTACGATCAATTTCTATAAACCGATCCGGACTCTGGGAACCATCATCACCAATCTGATATACTGGCTGCTCGAAATCGTGGCCCTCCTGCGTAATGCCATCTAGGTCCCCACACAACAGATGTGTGTCCGAATCAATCTCCTCGATCGTGCCCTGGAAATGTGTGCTCACATACGTGTCGACAATGTCAACATAGTAAAGCGCATCATCCTGACTCTGTGGCTGCTGCATTTACCGCTTATATCAAAGGTCACATGCTCATCATTCACTCGGAGTGTAATCTGCCCTGCAGCTACATCTACAATGGTCCAAGCAGTAATCAAGAATGGACGTCCGAGAATCAAAAGCACCCTAGAGTCCTCATCCATTTCCAGGATAACAAAATCCACGGGAAACACAAACTTATCAATCTTAACAAGCATATTCTCTACAAATCCATGCGGATACTTGATAGAACTATCGGCTAGTCGAATGCTCATACGTGTAGGCGACGGCTCACCTAGATCCAACTTTGTAAAAACCTTATAGGGCATAAGGTTGATACTCGGTCCCAAGTCAGCCAATGCATGGCTAACAGACATATTTCCAATCAAACAAGGAAGCGTGAAACTGCAAGGATCTCCCATTTTTGTGGGTAGACGATTTTGAAGAATGGCAGAGCAGCTTTCGTTCATCACCACACACGACATATCCTCAAGCTTCTGCTTATTCGAGAGGATGTCCTTCAAGAACTTCGCATACTTCGGCATCTGGGCCAAGGCTTCAACAAACGGTATGTTTATATGCAATTGTTTAAACATTTCAAGGAATTTACTCTATTGTTCTTCATTTTTCTGTTTCTTCAGCCAGCCCGGATATGGTACTGGAGGAGTGTAATCTTTGGCTGGCTCCTGGACTTGTGCTGTACTTGCTGGGCGCAACCTATCTTGCACCTCGTCTGGTGTGTCAGTCTGGACCTTTTCAGCGATCAGTGGTGGGTCTGATGTGTTGGGTCCTGTCGCTTTGCCACTCCTGGTCATCACCGCATTTACATGCCCGCGCGGATTTGGCTCCATATTACCCGGAAGACCACCTAGGGGTCTCTCAGACATCATTTTCGCCAGCTGACCAACCTGATTCTCGATATTCTGAATCGAGGCTTTCTGACTCCTCATTTCTCCCCCATGAGCTAAAAAACGATCTTCGCTTTGTTAGTATCGTTTTTCTGCCAACTGATTTGCACTCGTAGAGCTAGAAAGGAGCTGAGCGATCATTTTTTCCAGCTTAGAGCTTAACTGAGGGGCCTGTTGCTGGGAACTACTCCCAGTGCCCTCATTTTGGTACAAGTAGGGACGCGGCTGGAAAGATTGGTTATAAGGCTGGAATTGCTGACCTTGAGCCTGCTGCGGCGCTGGAGCGCGCTGTGCAAATCCTAACGGGTTTTGATTACCCGTATTCGCTCGCCACCCAAAATTTGGGTGATTTCTCCATCCGGGGTTGTATGTGTTGCTGTAGGGATTGTTCTGCGGCCTCACCTGATTACTCACGAAATCTACTTCTTCTTGGCCCTCATATAAAACTCCCAGAAAGCATGCACCAGGCTCGTGTGACACTCCGCACTGGTCACACCCTGAACTGGCTTGAGCAGCTATCTGGGACTTGTCGAATTTCGCTGAAAGAGCTGAGATTTGTGCAGTAATGGCTGTGTAGTCGTCCACAGCATGCACTCCTGGGCGAGAAGATGATGATGATGTCCGGCCTCTCTCTCCTGCTCGACGCGAGCCAGACTTCAACGCAGCTTTTTCTATAATATCATAGGCTTCGTTCGGCGTCTTTGTTCCTAGATCGCCTCCTGCATTCATATCTAATCTCTCTTGCATGTCGTAACTAAGCCCTTGATAGAACGTCAAGACCAGCTGTCTTTTGGAGGAGCCATGATGTGGAACATCAAGTAACAAATCTTTGAATCTCTCCCAAGCCGCGTGCAACGACTCTCCCTCATATTGGCGAAAGGTCACAATCCTGTTTCTCAGCTTGGTTGTTTTCTCAGGAGGGAAGTATTTATGCATGAATAGCTCCGCCATCTCATTCCAGGTCCTGATGGACCTAGCTGGAATTTACATAAGCCAAGCTCTTGCTTTGGCCCGCAACGAGAATCGAAATAACCTCAACCGAACAGCATCCTCCGAAACATCTCGAATCTTGAATGTCGAACAAACCTCGAGAAAAGAAGCGATATGTCGTCCGGGATCCTCGTGCTCTCAGAAGTATCACCACGGCCCCGTGCTCAGCTGAACACGGCCCCGTGGTTGGAGTTACAGTGATTTTTTTCCGGATCCCTGTTACTGGCCGCCCCGTGCTGCACCAACACGGCCCCGTGCTCAACTCTTTATAACTCGGAAAATAAAAACTGCCAGTAACGATGCTAGGCACAACCTATGTCTAACCAGGCATGGCCACGTCCTACAGTAAGCTGAAAACTTAATAAAAATCCTAAAAAAACAGAAAAATAAGAAAAATGATTAGGCCGTTGATTCCAAACTTTCTTAAAATCCTTGTGTCCCCGGCAACGGCGCCAAAAACTTGATGTGCATAGTGTGTTATATGTTTTTAGTTATATTTTAAGCCTTTTTTTAACACTTTAGTCAAGTTTTAAATTTATAAAACACGATATTCTACTAACACTAAACACACATATGGGAAAGTGCACCCTTCGTGAGCGTAGTATAGCGTTGGTAAGATACCGAGGTCGTCCAAGGACACAAGAACTTTTAGTACCGATTTATCCTCAACGTCTAATCAAATCAAAATTTTAGAAAAAGGTTTTAAACATGAAAATAAAAACTAAAAATGCTGAAAAATAAAATAAAATAAAAAACAAATAGACAAGATGAATCACTTGGATCCGACTCGCCTTTAGTGTAACCTTTGATGATTTCCGCACTTTTGCACTTTTTAAGAGATTATTTAGTTGTAGTAGTAGCCCCCTCTTTTGAGGGTGACGTTACCCTCAACCCAGTAGTTTCAGTCAGCAAGGTTACAATCCTAAAGGGTCGGAATATTGGAAGATAATTAATTAAGTTATTAATGCGTAATGTGGTAGGCCCCTCTTTTGAAGGTGACGTTAGCCTCGGCTAAGTGGTTTGAGTCCGCAGGGATATAATCTCAAGTAGCCGGGTTAATGTATTAATAGTAGTTTACATATGAGGGGATCAAGCCATTCACACCCCCGCCATCCAATACCAGTGGGTATTGAAGGAGGTCCTACTAAGCTTGACCCAGGTCCTTGCAGGATCTATACACTGAACAAGGCAAGAACCTTACCAAACCATTCCCTTAACCCCCGACCAGGTAGCCAACATATCTCTATATAGACCTTAGAAATATGAATGGTGAAAATATTTTATTTTATATAGACAGTAAAATAATGCCAAGACACCACGGACAAATGATAAGGATGTTTCACCTTTAACATAAGAAACTAGTTATTAAAGCCATTAATACAAAACCAAATAAAAAGTGCGAAAAGATTAAAAATCACAAGTATTACACTAAGGTAGTGTTTGGTATGCATGAATGAGAGGTGGAATGGAATGGATGATTACGAGGGAATGAAGAAAATGGTGTTTGGTTGATCAATGGAATGGAATCACCCATTCCAAAAGGCATTCCATTCCCTCAAAATCATTCCTTCCACCCCCCATGTTTTTTTTCCATTCCATCCCCTCTTGCACCATTCATCAACAACACCACAACCCACCACCTTCGCCACAACCCACCACCTTCGCCACAACCCACCACCACCACCCACCACCGACGCCATCGCCGCCACCCGCCACCACCTCACCCCGACAACCACCGCAACCACCCGCCACCGCCGCCACCACCACCCACTCGCCACCGTTATCACCCACAGTTGTGACTAACCGCCAACGCCACTCGCCGCCGCCGCCCACCACCATCGTCGACGCCATCACCACCACCACCGCCACCACTCGTCGTAAACCGCCGCACCGCCACTCACCGCCACCACCACCACCCATTGCCACCACCGACACCCACCACCGCCACCTATAACCACCCGCAATCACTACCATCGGCAACCACCACCACTCACCACTGATTTTATTACTCCGTTTTTCTTGCCTATCGAACAACACACAATAATAATTTATTCCATTCACACATGGTAACCAAACAAGACATAGAATGGCAATGATCCATTGCATTCCCCCGTCCATTCCATTACCTCGTCCATTCCATTCCTTCGTCCATTCTATTACCCCATACCAAACAGACCCTAAATGCTTGTCTTCACAAAGTGATGTAAGAGACTTAGGCAAACATGGCCTTTGATTTTCAAGAACTCTTACTATCAATCTTGGATCCCGAGACTACTACACACACTCTAAGATGGATGATGGATGATCGTGGTGGATGTGGGTTGTAGTGGTGGTGGAGTGTGGGTGAAGTGGGAGAGAGTGGTTTGCCAAGGGATGCCTTTGAAGTGAACCAAGCACCTCTATTTATAGCCTGCACAGACGCCCGGACATGACCCCGTGTTCATTGGGCACGGCCCCGTGTCCATCCTCTTTCTCTTTCTTCATTAATTGCAATTTGTCTATATTAGCTCCACACGCCCCCGTGTTCGCTTGGCACGGCCCCGTGTGTAGAAGCGTATTTGTACTATCAAGATTTGCAAGATTCTGCGAATCTTAGCGTTGACCACGGCCTGGGTGGAGCTGGGCACGCCCCCGTGCTGGGAACAGAAGCTTCTACAACTTTGTCTTTTCTGCAGACACTTGGCCACGCCCCCGTGTCCGCTGAACACGGGGTCGTGGTCAGCCTTCTGTTTATTTGTTTTTGCTTGGTAATATGCTGTCGAGGGGTCGGGCATGCCACATTTATTTAGAATGTTTCATAATAGAAATTACTTATTTGGGCATAACATGCCTCTTTAAAATTCCATTTATATACAAGTTCACATACCTCACGGGAGATCACTCAACACTCGGCCGAAGATGTATTTTTGTGAAACACTCGAGACCGGCATGGAACTTACTTCTACCATATGCTTTCCAAGCAATCAATCCTCCTCCTTTTTAACTATAAACCTTTGTAAATATCAAGAGGACTTTGGGTATATCTTCCTCGAGGACTCGAAGTTGATGATAACTAAAAGGCATGACCACGAACTCGTAATGACCATAATGTGTGCGAAAAGTGGTTTTGGGTATATCTTCCTCGAGGACTCAAAGTTGATGATAACCAGAACGGAGATCGAACTTGGAGAAGCACGTTGCTCCTTGAAGTTAGTCGAAGAGATCGTCAATGGGAGGTAAAGGATATTAGTTTGTTACTGTAATCTTGTTGAGCTCACGATAGTCAATGCACATCCAAAAAGATCCATCTTTCTTCATGACAAATAGGACATGGGCGGCCCAAGGAGAAGTACTAGGGCGTATAAAGCCTTTATCAAGAAGTTCTTGAAGTTGGCCAGATAGCTCTTGCATTTTCGAGGGTGCTAAACAATAAGGATATTTAGCGACAGGTGTAACGTCAGGCACCAAATCGATACGAAAGTCAACGGAACGAGGAGGAGGACCAGGAAGATCCTCAGGAAAGACATCAAGAAAGTCGCAAACAACAGGAACATCACTCATGCTTGGACCCTTGTCCTTCTTTTCCACAATGTGGGCAAGAAAGGCAAAATAATCCTTGTGCAAGTACTTGTTCGCTTGAGTACACGACATAAGCTTGAGACCTTTAGATGGTTTCTCGCCATAGACGTGTAGAGAGTCACCGTAAGGAAGAGGAAGATGAATAAACGTTTCAGAACAAACGGCTTCAGTACGAACTCGGCTATGCCAATCCATGCCTACTATGATATCCAAGCCACCCAATTTCATGGGTATGAGGTCAGTCGAAAACTTATGATCGTTAAGGTTCAAAGAACACTTAGGAAGAACAGAATCAACAGTGATGGACTTAATGTTAGTGACTTCGACTGCGAATGATTTGGGCAACTTAGAATATCTACACTTTAACAAAGGTTCGAATTCAACGGATACAAAACTTGAATCCGCGCCAATATCAAATAAACATGAAGCATAGACATTGTTAAGGAGAAACGTACCGTTGATGACGTCATTGTTGTTTTGAGCCTGTGCTGTTGTTATCACGAAGGCTCTACCACGCGCTTGCTGAGGTTGTTGTTGTTGTTGCGTTAAGGACGGACGTTGCCAAAATGATTCGGATCGCGACACTTGAAATATGCTCGGCCTGTGTTGGCTTGAGGCTGAGGTTGGTTTTGGGCAGGGGTTTGGTTGGCATTAATGGCTTGGGTTGGGTTACCTTGTGGCTTTGGGCCACTTCGGCATTGATTGGCAAAATGCCCAAACCTATTGCAATTCATGCAAAGGCAGCATGGTGTGTGGATGGGATGGTGGTATAAGCAAGTATTACACTTGGGATGAGTCCCAGTGTATGCTTTCTTGGTTAGCTAAGGATTTGTGGGAGAAACGTTTTGGAGTGGTTGAGGGTTTTGCGGAGTGACTACCGCACAGTTCTGGCTTGAGGCCTTCCGCTTCTTGCCTTTGTTGTTGTTTTTGGATGACGGCTTGGTTGGTGTGGGTTCAATGACGGTATTGGTGGTGGCTTGGTGTGTATTCTTGGATGAACCCTTATCGAAGGTTCCATGAAGAACGCAATTGTGGTTAAGTTTGGCGGCTAAGCGGTAGGTATCTTCGAGGGTTTTGGGTGAGGCGGATTCAACAAGGTTCAAAATCGAAGGGGAAGGCATTGAATGTATTTTACAATGGCCTTATCAGTAGAATCGACTTGGCCAGGGCGTAACGCACTCAGTTGTTTGAAACGGGTTGTGAGGCCAGCATTGTCATTTCCCACTTGCTTTAGATTCCATAACTCGTTTTCAAGTTTCTGAAGCTCATACGGAGGATAAAACTCGGGTTTCATCAGCTTCATGAGATCAGCCTAAGGGAGCGCATGGGAGACATCGTTTCCACGAGCGTTACGCTCGGAGGTCCACCAATCAAGGGCTCTCGATCGGAAAACTCTCGTCACATTGATGGTTCTTAGATGTTCAGGGAAGCCACTTTCAGGAACGTCACTTTAATGGCATCAAACCAATGAAGCATCTTAGTGGCACCCTCTTCACCGGTGAAGGGGAAAGAGTTACAATAAACAAATTTCTTAAAGGTGAACGTTGACTTAGGTGTTTCCACCTTAGAGTCAAATGATGCATGCGGGGATTCGGTGTTAGGTGGGGGCTGGATTTTGCTGACGATATCAGGTATGACTTTAGGCATCTGCTTGGCCATGAACTTCATTAAATCCTTCTTCGACATCGACTCATCATTGTTGGAACCCTTTTTGGAGCCAGATCCTGGTTTGGACTTCTTGAGGGTGTTGGAGATATGTTGGGAAGACATCTAAAGATTCGAAAAAGGAATAAAGGATGAGACTTGATCATAATATGAAATCACATTTTTGCATGTATGAGCATATAAGTATCACATAACATGTTTGAATTCACATTGTTTGCATGAGTATAACAAGTATTCACAAAGTATAATCACGTACAAATGCAATAAGGAGTATAAATTTAGTTTGTTCACAAGAATTATTAATGTTTTAGATTGCGAGAGACGTGCGAATCGTGCATTGGTTTTGAAATTAGCGAGGTAACAAGTATAAAACACATTAAAATTGAGGTAACATAAAAGAGAGATAACGTAAAACATGGATTGTCATGGAACGTAACTAAGACTATTCCAAAGTAAATAAGAGTTCTTTTCGAATTAGGGAACGTGTTTTGGCCTATAGGTAAAATACTCTCGTCGAGAACCGATTAACGATATTTTACCCTTCCAGTTACTACATGTCCCTAATCGATTGAAAAACTGAAACTTTGGCGGGATTGAAAATCGAGGAATGGGACTAGTTAACAAGATGCAGGTTACACCCCTAACTTGACAACATTGTACCCTAAATGTGGTTGGTACTCGTCGGGTCAAGAAAGTTAATTCTGACACATTGACGAGGGTCCACTAGAGTTTGAATTGGAAATTTACCATCAAGATGTGGATTTCACTCCTAGCTTGATAGCGTAATTTCGTGCAAAATTGAATAAGCGGATTGAGAGTCATTCACCAAATTATGAGTTTCATGCCTATTTTGGTGAAGTCGTCTCGTTTGTATGGTACGAGTGTCTTCAGGTGTATTTGTGTAAAATGTCTTAGGGAAGACATGTTGTATAATTAAGACAAAAGAAATAGAAGGAAGCAAAGTAGGAAGAATAACATGTTAAACAAGAGTCAAGAATGGTCAAAGCTGGTGCTTACTATAGACTAGGTCGAACATGGCAATTCTACCTAGTTCCCTATAGTTATGGCTCTGATACCAATGTGTCACACCCCAACAGATGGCGAAAACGTCGGAGTGAGACGAAAACAAGATTGTTCGAGACTTCATAACACTATTGTGACATTATTTAATTCAAAACTGATTTCATTCATTTCATGACAATTGTCAAGTACAGCATATGCAACCAAAGTACAAAATTTAAAAGGAAATTACAACATATGCAACCGGGTAATATATGACTGACTTAGGGTTTAGCCAAGGACCCTTATAAACATGGTGCACCACGGAGGCATTCCGCGGAACTACCCGTAGTTTTTGGTTTAGTATAACTTTTATATTTTCTAGTTTAGCTTTACTTTTCAGGAATAAAATACACTCTAAAAGGTGGAGGTTACCAAGGGAACGTATAAACCACACCCCATGCACAAAAACAGAGCCTCCCGATAATTTTCCAGCATTACAGCGAGTTCAGCACTGGGCCGTGCTCAGCCCAACACGCCCCGTGCCCGAGGCTCTGTAGAAATTTGCCCAGGTAACTGGACATGGGGTTGTGCTCACTGAACACGCCCCGTGCCTAGCCTTCTATTAAATTATGGTACTGGCGATCTGACCACGGGGCCGTGCCTGGACCAACACGGGGTTGTGGCCAGACGCTCAGTAACACAAAATTTTGTTTTTAAACACCTTTTTACACATTCAATCAACCTAAAAACTTATTTTTGGGATACATTGAGGACAATGTGTAATTTAAGTGTGGGGGATGCTAAAACCTTGAATTTTGCAAGTCCTAATAACAAGCCTTACACAAAACTCTATTAGAACCGCTAATCACCCCAATTCTTTTTCAAAAATTTTCATTTTTTTACTTGTTTTGGTTTAATTTGGGAATAACAAGTTTTAAAAAGGTTATATTTTTACAAATTTAAAACCAATAGCGTTGTGGTAAAAAGAACCAACATAAGAAAATTGTGAAACGGCATGACAAATCTAATTAAAATTTAATTATATATACGTGATCACATTATAAACCCATTTTTGAGCCTTTATTGAGCATACAAGCATACATCTTTAAACTAAATGCTCATTTTTCGTTTCTTGTGTGAATAGCCGCTTGGTTCTTACGACTCTAGAACTTGCCACGACGATACATTCCCGGTCCTTACCAACTTAAACCCAAGTAAGTAAATGATGGAGGCATTAGTACTAACGCATTTTCCTTTCAACACCATTATTTTTCATTTTTTATCACCTACCCAAAATCCCCCTAGTTAACCCCTTTGAGCCTAAACCTTTTCATTTCTAAACCCGCAAAACAAACACCCTTTACCCACCAAAACCTTTTTCTTTTCAACCCCTTTATTTTAGTAAAAAGCTCGGTTTTCTTATGATGTTTCTTTATAAAAAAATGAAAGTCTAACAATAAACAAAGAAGTTCCTCAAAGAAACTTTGTTTGAAGGTACGTAGTTTGAATAAAAGTCACAAAAACAAAAAGTTTTACGACGACCGACTCTTTTTACGCTTTTAGCCTACTAACCATTAACCAAAACCGCCTACTCTTAGCCCAAGCCTAACCCCTTCCCAAGTCCTCTTGATATTTACTAAGGTTTAGTTAAAAAGGAGGAGGATTGATTGCTTGGCAAGCATATGGTAGAAGTAAATTCCATGCCGGTCTCGAGTGTTTCACAAAAATACATTTTCGGCCAAGTGTTAAGTGATCTCCCGTGAGGTATGTGAACTTGTATATAAATGGAATTTTAAAAAGGCATTTTATGCCCAAATAAGTAATTTCTCTTATGAAACGTTATAAATAAATCATAACGAATAGGATTGTAAATAGTATAAAAATAAAACCAAATAAAGATCTTGGATTCCCGACACTCAAGACAAGCCCAAAACTTCTCCCCTACCTATTCCATTTGGGTGTGTAAGCTACATAATAAAGAGTTTTGCTTGAGGACAAACAAAGATTCAAGTGTGGGGGTATTTGATGTGTGTAAAATGCAACATATAAATTACATTAAATGAGGCATAAAACTAACCCGTTTTTAGTACTAATGTTGGGAAAAGCGTGTTTTTGTCTTCCTTTTGAATTTACAGGACCAAATGAGCTTAATGAGCAAAAGGAACAAATATACAGCAAAAACCAGCATAAATACAAAGAAAAGGGATAAACGTGACATGTTCGACCCCTCGACAGCATCCCTAAGAGCAAAAACAAGAAACAGAAGGCTGACCACGGCCCGTGCCCACTGGACACGGGGGCGCAGTCAGATGTCTGCAGAAAGGACAAAGCTATAGAAGCTTCTACGCCCACCACGAGGGTGTGCCCAGCTCAGCACGGGGCGTGGTCAACGCTAAGATTCGCAGAATCTTGCAAAATCTTGGTAGTACAGATACGCTTCTGTCCACAGGGCGTGCCCAGCGAACAATGGCCGTGTGGAGCCCAATGCTGACAAAAGCAATTAATGAAGGAAGAGTAAAGAGATGGCCACAGGGTCGTGTCTGCTGGACACGGGCCCGTGGTCGGGCTTCTGTTCAGGCTATAAATAGGGGTCTTTGGCTCACTTCAAAGGCATCCCTTAGCAAACCACTACTCTCACACTTTGCCACCACTCCACCACCACTACACCACCAACACCCACCACCATCATCCACCATCCACCTTTAGAGTGTATAGTAGTCTCGGGATCCAAGATTGATAGTAAGAGTTCTTATCAATCAAAGGCCATGTTTGGCTAAGTCTCTTACATCACTTGGGAAAGACAAGTCTTTAATGTATTACTTTTGATTTTTAATCTTTTCGCACTTTTTATTTGTTTTTGTATTAATGACTTTAATAACTAGTTTCTTATGTTGAAGGTGAAACTTCTTTATCATTTGTCTGTGGTGTCTTGGCATTACTTTAATGTCTATGTAAAGTAAAAGATTTACACCATTCATATCTCTACGGTCTATGTAGAGATATGTTGGCTACCTGGTTGGGGGTTAAGGGAATGGTTTAGTAAGGTTCTTGCCTTGTTCAGTGTATAGATCCTGCAAGGACTTGGGTCAAGCTTACTAGGACCTCCTTCAATACCCACCAGTATTCAATGGCGGGGGTGCGAATGGCTTGATCCCCTCTTATGTAATCTACAATTAATACATTAAACCGGCTACTTGGGATTGTATCCCTGCTGACTCAAACCACTTACCTGAGGGTAACGTCACCTTCAAAAGAGGGGCCTACCACTTTTCGCATTAATAACTTAATTAATTATCTTTCAATATTCTGACCCTTTGGGATTATATCCTTGCTGACTCAAACCACTGGGTTGAGGGTAACGTCACCTTCAAAAGAGGGGCCTACTACTATAACTAAGATAATCTCATAAAAATTGCAAAAGTGCGGAAATCATCAAAGGATACATTAAAGGCGAGTTGGATTCAAGTGATTCATTTTGTCTATCTGTTTTCATTTTATTTTTATTTCTGCATTTTTAGTTTTATTTTTTCATGTTTAAACCTTTTCTCAAAAATTTTAGATTGATTAGACGTTGAGGATAAACCGGTACTAAAACCTCTTGTGTCCTTGGACAACCTCGGTATCTTACCAACGCTATACTACGCTCACGATGGGTGCACTTGCCCAAGTGTGTGTTAGTAGAATATCGTGTTTTATAAACTTAAAACTTGACTAATGCGTAAAATGGGCTTAAAATATCAATAAAAATATATCACGCTTCGCACACACCAATTAGCGAGTATACAAGTTTGATAGGTAGCATAAGTATAAAATGATTTAAACGAATCCACATGACAAAATTAGTTATCAAGATTAACGTAAAACTGACATGTGAATATACAAGTCGATCCTCTAATTACCGCAAGTATAAAGACTTAACTTGACTACAAGACTACGGGCGTGTGTTAATCCTATAGCGCTTACATGTTAAGGGGAGGCTCGTACGAATTTAATGACAAGTTTATCACATAAGAATGTTCTTGAAACACAAATCAAGTATAACATAGTAGCAAGCATAATTGGATTATTTGTGTGATTGTATAAAATGTAAGTGTAACTGTGTAGGTTTACACGTAAACATATTGCACCCAAAAGTGTAAAAAGGAAAAAGGGTGTTCGAGTACACTCACAGTTTTGCTAATCTTCGTTAGTTAAATCCGCAAGTAGATGAGTTGTAGACAAGAGCGCTTGGAACACCGAGGTTACCCTACAGGTGGGTAAACGAAGGTGTGAGTGTTGGAGTTTGAGTGGAGGATTTGGATTATAAAGTACGTAAGTATAAGTACAAAGTATGTTTAAAACAAAAAGTATATTTCGTTTAGGCACTCGTCACGACACTGAGTTTACTGTGATTTCACAGGTCCTGATTTGCCCGCTAGAATCGATGACGAGTAACGTAGAACTGAAATAAGCAGAAACCAAACATCACAAACTCGGTTCGGGCAAATGGACAATTCGCACGAAAGGCAGATTCCCTTCGCACGAGTGGGTATACCCTTCACATGAATGGGGACTGTTCTGTGCGAATAGGACTTCGTTTTGAACATTTTAAACATTAATCGGCTATGTTTGTGAGTCCAGTTGTGTTATTTAGTTATAATATAGTATAGTAAATGGTCCTACAGTCATATAGATCATAGAAGTCATGTATGGAGGTGATGACCTCATTGTATGTTCACCAAAGCACAAGTTTGTTAACTAAGTTAACAAACTAGTTGGTCATGAATAACATGATGTAAAGGACAGAATGCGAAATACCAAACAACCGAACAAGGACAACCTGGGTGTGCCCTCTCAACATGGAAGGTATGAACCAAGTGCTGGAGACTGGACGAGGTTAACTTATTCTACGTCTAAGAGATTGTTTGGGGGTTCGTTTGCAAGTTCAAGTGAGATAGTGGAACTAGATTGGAAGCCAAGGCTTCCACGGTTCACATACTATTACCACAGAATCGTCCATATCGAAAATGGGGATCTGATTAACATTCAACACTCAAGAAAATGTCAGAACGGAATGAAACAGTACCCTTCATGCGAATGGCTGGCCCAGTCACGCGAAGGGTGAGTCCCTTCGTGCGAATGGTTGGCCATTCGTGTGAGAGGTTCTGTTTCGAGGCGAAAACAGTTCGTTTTTGTTTCAATTGTTCATCTTCTTGGTTGGAATCGGACTTAACACTAATCCACAACTATAGGCTTAGCTTGTGAGCTTAGCGGGTTCGTAATTCCGTCAAGGTTTGTTAACAGAAAGTTATTTATCAAGAGTTTGAAAGATTAAACTTCAATCTTTTAGCTTGGTTCTCATTATCTTGAGAGTTGTCATCAGATTGCCAAGGCAAATTTGAGAAACCAAGTGACAAGGTATGAAGGAGTGTATAAAAGTTGGAAAAGTAGAAGAAATTAGAGAGAAAATAAAGTGCTAGTGATGTGTAAACTCACTTAGAATAATTCTGGAATGTCGTGCCCGAATCCAGAAAATTAGAGAGAATTTCGGAGTTGTGGAGGGTGAGAATTTTAGAGTTGTGGAAGGCCCCTTCGTGCGGATGGGACCCCATTCGCACGAATGGTCCAGTTGTTCGAAGGTTCGAGTTTGTTTCACGTGTTTTGTCTGTTTTAAGCGTGTTAAACGTGTAAGTGAAATGCATAAGTGTAATGTATGAATAAAGGCATTTATAAAATGAATTTGCATGTATAACAAGTATAAATTTGCATATAATTGTATCAAGTCTGCACGTATAATGAATATATAACAAGTATGTATGAATTATATATAACATAATGTATAAAAAGACTAAGTTTTATTATGATTCAAGTATCGGATTACAATGATTGGAAAAGAAAGACGAATACAAATGATTACAAGTTTCCATAAATAGAAATACAAATAAACTTTCTAAATAACGAAAGTTCCAAAAAGTGAGGCGTTACAAAATTATCCATAAATTCATGCAAGATTAATTCAAATCCTAATATCCTAATCTATTCTTCATCATCGAATCAACACCGTAATCAGCATCATCATCAGCACTGTAATCAACATCATTTGCAACACTGTAATCAGCATTATCGTCAACACCGTAATCAGCACATCGTCAACATCAACACCTTAATCAGCACGGTAACACCACCGTCAGCACATCCGACGGTAACATCCCACACCACCACCGTCAGCACATCCTGTAATCGCATAACATTGTAATCAACACATTAGTCAGCACCGTAATCAGCACAATTTCATTTTTTTTTTACTTTGTAAACAACAAATACTATTACATAACTAGCACAATTTCTTTTTTTTTTATTTTATAAAGAATGCATATTGTCACATACTAGCACAATTTCATGTTTTTGTTTTAATTTTGTAAATAGCAAATACTATTATATAACTAGTAGAAAACAATTTTATTCGAAATAGGCTCTCAATAACAACACAAAAGGAAAAAATAGCAACACATAAGAATTACACAACAAAATAAGAACTTACGTTTAGATTTAAAATCCACACAATACATTTTTCACATTAGCACATTCCAACTACATAAATAGCACAATTATAAAACACCTTTTTAACTTTTTTTAAAAGTCACTTTTATAAATAAAATAAAAAAGCATAGCAATATGGTACTATATTAATGATAAAAAATACTTGATTTTATGGTATTTTTTTCAAAAATAATGAAGTATATGAAAGTTATTTTAGTTTAAAAAACTTGGTGGAATTAGTATTTAATGGGAAATGGCTAAATGACTAAAATACCACTAACTTGATAGTATTAGTTATTAATTATATGGGTTTTATCTGTCATCAATATCAACCCTTGATTTAAACTATCAATGGCTCAGATTTGTTCTTAAGGTTCTTACAGTTAGCACTATTTGTATAGGATCTCGACACTCTTTGACTAATTTGATGGTTAATTACCTAATGAGTATTGGACTGGGCATAAGAAACGATTTTTACAACCGAATTCTGCTAATCGGTTTAAGGTTTATAAAAGAAAGAAATTTGCGTTGTTGGTCCAAATTGAAGTAAATGGCTAGTTAGTTAGTTACGAGTAGAGATGTCTATGTTACAGTTAGATATTGCAATATTTTAGTTTTATTTACTAGGCAAAAGATCAAATAGGAAGTTTAGTTTGGTCAGAAAGTATAGGAAACAATAATAAGAGAACACGTGGCAAATAACAAAAAAACATAAGGAGAGACATTTTAGTCAATCTCCTTTCACCTATTCTATTTATCATTCTCTAAATCTTCAAAACCCACCATTTTCAAAATCTACCATCTTCAACCATTCCTTCACTCTATCTCTCCATAATTACTACATCATAGCGCGATTTTCTTCATCAATGAATTATTTAAATACTCAATCAACGTGTTCTTCAATTTATTTAAAGAAACCTAATTTATTTTTATGAAATTTCTCATTTTTTAATTGAACATAATACGATGGAACATGAGAAATCGATTGAAACAAGTACTTCTCTTCTAAAATTTCTCAAACATTTTCTAGGCAAAGTGAAAATATTAATGAATCTAACCTTCTCTTGATGTATTCTTGCGTTTGGGCAACATTATTGGTTTTAATTTTATTAAGAAATCAGTGGTAAAAAGTTGCACACTAGGTATTTGACAAAAATGTCTCAAAGAAAACTACAAAACAGTTTTCAGTTTAAACTTTCTTTTAGAATTTTGTTTTACAAAAGAATGAAAAAAAATACTTTTGTGTGTTTTTATGTCCATTGCGTTTTACAAAAGAATGAAAAAGTAATGTTTTTTCAATTGTGTTTTTCAAAAGAATGAAAAACACATTTTGTGTGTTTTTTGTCCATTGCGTTTTACAAAATAATAAAAAAAAAACACAGTTTTTTTGTTCATTGTGTTTTACAAAAGAATGAAAAAATACATTTTTGTATGTTTTTGTCCATTGCGTTTTAGAAAAAACAATTTCTTTTGTGTTTTTAGTCAATTGCGTTTTAGAAATTGTGTTTTTACTCAATTTCTTTTGTGTTTACGCATCTGGGTTATCGATTTTTTTCAAAAGTATAGCAATAGTGTTCTCATTTTAAAGATAAAAAACGCTCGTATTTATGGTGCAAATTTTATAAAAAAAATAAGGTCATATGAAAAAGTTATTAACGTTTTAAAAATAAGGGGGAATTGGAGGAGAGAGAAACTATTGACGTTTAAAAATAAGGGGGAATTAGAGGAGAGGGAAACTATTGACTTGGATGGACTAGAATACCCATACAAATCTCACGCGCCATCTTGTTTTTGTCCAGTTCTATCCATTTAATCGAATCCCTTGATTATTTAATTGATGGTCAATATTACTTCATATCTTTCCTACCCAAATAAACTTCCTAGTATATCCTGATCCTTATTTACTAATAGTTACTAATTTATTTATTTAAATAAGCATGAACAATTTGATTTATGGAATACTAGTCTAAGAACCCGCGAGTTTCGCGGGTGGCTTAACACAAACATACAATATCTAGTGGCGAACTTTTCAATATAAACGTATAAAAATGATACTGAACAAAAAAATTATAGATAAATGAGTACATGAAAATCACAAATCACTAAATACTTCTTTATAAACTACATTTGTCGTTTATTAGTAGGTTTGTCGTCATTGTCCAAAATAAGAAGTTTAACTCCTTGTATGGTTTTTACTCTGGATAAAGCAACAGACAGCTGACCGTGGGTGAAAACTGGCTGTTTCAAGTACAGACCAACTCTAGACAGTGATTGGCCCTTGCTATTTATTTAAATTTTTTGACAAAAACTTTATAATAAAATAAACGTTCCATTATTATATAGATAATAAATAATAAATTACAACGAACTGAACAAAAAGAATATGAAAAAATCACAAGTTGTTACATATTTCTTTATACACCACATTTGTTTATGCTTTAGTCTTCAACCACTTTTCAACAACAATCCCATTAGCCTTTACCAACTTATGTTTAAACACAGCAGCCTCAAGCCCACAACAAACCAGCAAACTGCCATACCTGCTATTCAATAAACCCCACAAATAGGACCAAAACAATTCATGAACCTCCTCACAATAATACATTCAATAAACCCCACAAAATAGGACCAAAACAATTTCTAAAGCTCCTCACAATAATACAAACCATTTTCCATAATCCCCAAAATTTCCATCCCCCAACATACACAACCATCTCCAATAACCACTATCAGCCATGACCCATAACACATAATCACCAAAACAAAACAAAACAAATCCCATCTCTCCATAGAACATAATTGTTACTTAGCATAACGAAAGTTTTAGCATTCATTAAAATAATAATATTTCATTCGTCCCTGATCACATCAAGATTAGTCAGGGCTAGAACTCTCAATGAGTAAAAAGACTATGCTAAAAGATTACGGGTAAAATGGGTCAAAATCCAACTAAACCGTTTTAATAATGCGTTACATTGCTTAGCATTACAAATCAACTTATGCAAAAATTGAGACCTTTTTTTTTAAAAAAATAATACAATTTTTAACAGATTTAACACTAAATATACATAAATTTGCTAGAGAAAAAGTATTCCATACCAAACTGATATGTTTTGACCCTTAAAAGATAACCTTCGCCCAACCTGACCAACTCGCTCGTTTTACCATATCTACTCAATAGATTAGAAAACCCAATAGGTAAGAAGGCCAAACACCAAAACCATAACAGCCCTTTCGATCAAAATGAAAACATTTTTATTTGTTTTCAACTTGATGCCTACCTGAAAATGCGGAATGTAACTTGAGTGACTCCAGCAAAGAATGTTGCCATGAAAGCAATACGTAAATATTCATGTTCTTGTGTAATTGGTATAAGCTCGTCTCGTAGCATGGATCAAAACAATAGTGATACTACTGCCACATGCCCGATTGCAATGTCTCTTGAGTTACCCATGAATCGATAGATAAAAGGTGGAATAAAACTCGAATCTGCAAGTCAACTTAGGTTACTCAAAGTTTCAAAAGAACACTTGCATGCAATAATATTATCAAGGTAACTTGCACAACCTATATTGTGGCTTTAAGTTTGCTAGTTTTGCATACCCAATATCCCGAAAAAAGGTATAAATAATTAGTACAATGTGAGTTTTCTTTCTTGTTTATATTTGTTTACCTCATATGGAATGCAGAGACTAAAGATGGTACATCCAACGATATTTATTGGCTGATTACCATGGATTATCGTGAATTGAACAAAAAAATCAATTTAGAATAAGTAAAAGGTTTGATTTTATGTTTGATTTACAAAAGCATTAATATATGTGAAACGTGACCATATACCTTTCTACCGTACTCTCTTCACCTCTTCAATGGATGATCCTGCAAGATGGAATATAGAAGCATTCCAAAGAGCTCCGCTAGCAACCATCACACATGAAGTGCCTGCAATAGAAAGTCATTAGCAAAAGCATTTTCGCATTTCTCAAAAGTTTGAAAAAAAAGTGTATTATAAATAGTATAAGTTAACATTTTTTAATGAACTTTAAGCTTCTTATTTGTTTGACGATACCCATTTATTAGTAAACGGGTTAAAAGTACACATGTTTGTATTTTGACCAAAATAAATGTAGCTCGTTCTTTTTTTCAATATCTGCTACATTGCCGATATTACAAAATATTGCTAAATCCTTTTTTCGGCATAAGGACATCAACCTGAAATTTGGATCTGGCGTGAATGCATCATACGCCTTGTCACATGACCCTCGAAGAACACAAACACCACATGATTATGATTAAAACTACATGCTTAAAATAATTAATACAAAAATATACCAACATCTACTTGATAAAGTTTTAATTAACTAATACAAAAATATAACTTACTTCTTCTTCATGCGGTTGGATCCAATGTCTTGCATAGAAAGCAACCTACAATGCAATTGAATTGATTAGTTATAGGTTTTGCATTCTCAATAACAAAACTAAAACTAATGAATCTACATCTAACAAATTGGCTTTAAAGGAACACTATATATTAGGACTTGTAATGGGAGATTTTCATTTGTATTTGTTATGAATACTAAATATACCCCCTAACTATTAATAAAAAAAAGGAAAAAAAAAGAGAGAAAATATGATTAGTGAAAAAGAAGTGGCCCCTTCTTTTTCCTCAACTCGCGCCCATTATCTCCATGGCAAGGGCCTAGATAGCGCCCCTCTTTGGCAGTGATGGGCTGGTCCAGTGAGCCTTAGTAACAAAGAGAGAGAAACTTATGATTCATATATATCTTTTCGTTTAAATCTTTAAAACATGAATTGATCAATTTTTTGACTTCTTAGGCTCATGGTTTATAATCATATTCAAAATGTAGCGGGTAGTGGAATCTGATTTACTTATTTGAAATTTTTTAAAACCCGGTTCAAAGCGGCCGGTACCCGTTAGAACCGACTGAACCGCCCGTTAGAACTGGTTAAACTGTCCGGTACACCCGGTTGAATTGTCCGATACACCCGGTTAAACCGTTTCTAAGCAAAATCCAGTACAATATAAAAACCGGATTTTAAAACATTATTGTTATTTGCATCTATGATAAGATATGCTTTTAGCAAAAACAATAATAATAATAATAATAATAATAATAATAATAATAATAATAATAATAATAATAATAATAATAATAATAATAATAATAATAATAATAATAAGTAGCAATTGACTAACACACAGTGTGAGTATACATAGCTGCTCCCTTTCGGACAAAGTAATTAAGTGTGTTGAAGTATACATAGTTGCTCCCTTTCGGACAAAATAATTAATTACATACCTGGAAACTCCATAACATTTAAAGATTCCCATTGAGAAACCACTACCTTTTCTACAATGATTTCATGCCAAATGGTTAAGAAAACATAAAAAGGCAAAAGTAACAATTCACATGTGTAAAATTACAGTTTTAAAATAATATAAAATATATAGCCAGTGGGATTGACGAATCAGTCATTATGAAAATAATTCATTTCGGCCCAAACAATTTTGGCCAAAACCAAGCAGATGGATTTTTTAAAACAACCCACCTTGACCCGAACCCATTATGCTCATAAACTGTTACGACTCGGACCCGTTTTAACCCATCACCCAAAATTGCCCCTTTTGTCAGACTCAATTCATACCGAAAAAAAATACAAAAAACAGAGATGCAAGCACTAACCATTGATAATGATGTCTTTTGGTGTAGCTCTCGTTGAGTATGTTTTAACAGGTACCCCTGATAACATATACAAATGTAATAACCAATTTGAGTTTTAACATTATCTTATAGGATTGAACACAATCTTACACCTGGCTCGGACTGCTTCTTCAAGGCATGGTTTCTTGGTAACCTTCATGGTATTAGATCCTTCCCCAAAAGCTTGTGTAGCATTTCTAGATGTCTCCCCAACCTCAAATTGAAACTTGTCTTTCTATGTCGAGATTAAAAAGTTAGCCAAGATGCTTTAGTGGAAGCAAATAATAAAGGTGCAAAAAATGAAAATGATGTGAAAAATACAATATCTTTATTATATTTAAAGATTAATAGCACTAAAGAAAGCACCTGATTCATTTAAAATTTCATTCAACGAGCCACGTTAGCACGAGTTTCTAACAGTACTGTATACTAATTGAGCCGAACCTTTCTCGCCAATGATCGTAGGCCTAATGGTACTTTTCCTCTTTTTCCCCTTTCAAAAGTAGAAAAGAAGCACAAGAACCTTAAAAAGGTATCAAGATCCCAAACTTATGTCTAAAATAGTACCAATGCTCAATTAGTTTTCACTGTTAGTATTTTAAGATGGCACATCAGACCCTTTAGGAAAGGAAAACCTGCTTAAGACCATCTTTAGTGAAAACATCAAAAGTTACAAATTATTTTACAACATTAAAAATGATAGGGCATATTTTTTTATGTAAAGGAGTACCACCCCCCTTTCCACTGTAAGTAGCTCAAAGTTATAACTCCCAGTCAGTGCCTTTAATGGAATGTGTATATAATCAGGATTGTTTTTGCTCTTACTTCGTTTTTCGCTTAATAAATCATAAAGTAGGGATGAGTATTTGATACTTGGTACCAGTACCGAATTTCCCAAACCGACTTTTTTCGATACCCACATTTTGGCGTTTTCTGTATCTGTACTTTTGGTACCGGTATTTTACCAAAACTTACCTTCGAATACCGATACCATACCCATACCGAACATTTTCAGTATTGATACCCATATTTGGCGATTTTCGGTACCGGTACCGAGCTCATCCCTAACATCAAGTATGAAGGTATCATTACATCTAACTGTATGCATGTAATGACACATGAAAATGCCATAATAAATTAAAAATCTGTCATAAATTATAAACAAACCTGAAGAATGTTGGCACATACGCCCTCACCCTCAAACTACCAGCAGTCTTACAAACACTCCAGTCAACAATTTGGCACTCAAAAAGGTTTGCTAGCCTGAACAAAAGTTATGTGCAAACATTTTAACCGGGGCGCAAATCTACTATCTTTTTCACCAGACGTAGAAATCCAAATAGGATAAAAAAACAACAGAAAATTTGAGGTGGAATAAGTAATAACCCATGGGCTAGGCTTAGTCGGTCCCTGATGACTCTAGGTCAAGAGATCTCAACTAACTCGCTCAAACTTTGTCAATATGACTAGAAATATTGCATTGTTGTTCCGAGGTGTAAGTAAAATATCTTAGAATCATAACTTAATATTTTTAGAGAAAACGACCGCCAGGCCTTGCTTGAACCTTACCTTATTTTTATCCTCTGCAAAAGTTAAAGAACATGTTACCACTTTGACGTTGAAAAGTCAAGCAGTTTCACCTTTAAAAGAGTGTGGGATTATCCTATTTAAGTGAGTAACATCAGTTATCTCCTATATTATAATAGCCTCAATGCAAAAAAAAACGATCCATTTTATTAAACCCTTTTAGTTATGAGAAAAGTGTTTTGTAGTTCACCTATAACTTAGTTCTTATGTCAATCCTTCATATGTATGCATATGATACAACCCTTAAATGCCAAGATTCAGAGGGTGATGATTTGTTTGAGACTTATACAGGTTACCTAATAAGCCAAAGCGTAGAGTGATGATATGTTTGAGATTCCATTGAGAGATGTCAATTAGTATAGCATATAGAAACAGATTTAAACAAAAACAACCGAAAATTAAAGAAGATCAGATATAATGATATGAACACACTCTTTTGGGCTTTTAAATGTGTAATCAAACTTAAATACAACATGCCTATTATAAGATTAGCATACAGATGGAAAACTGAATTAAATTAGATTAAATCAAAACACACCCATGTAAAAAAATGTTAGATATTCATAACTGATTGGGGAAAAACAAATCACGTCTTATAAATCAAAGGTGAAAAAGTGCGACAGCCAAAAACAAATGCACTCCAAACCCCAATTAATCAGTGGATGCAATCAAAGGCAACAATAAATTCAATTGATTGGTTTGCTTCCTTAGAATCAGAAATCCAAAAAAAGGTTGGAGTTGCGTGATGTTTACCTTCAAATGTGGAACTTTTGAGCCCTAATCGTTACCAAAATTCATCAAGATCGTGTAGACTATAGACAGAGTCAACTGAACATATAAAAAATCTCAAACATGATCAGTTATTTAAGAATAATTAAACAGAAAAACACTAAATATATGACATATATTATCTCAGTTGAATGGATGTGAATCGTCATCTCCTTTTCAAACAACAACACATAGCAACTAACATCAAAATCTAGCCCCGAACATCCAACTGATGTTAGTAGCCCAAGAGTTGGATGATGTGGATCAACATCTCCTTTACAAATAATAGCATGCTAATGGAATCCTATGTAGTTAATTCACATCATCCAACTGGTATCTTTATTTACCAAACATAAATGAGCAATAAATCAGTTGATCACATGCTTACTTGAGATTGTAGGTATCTTTATTTCTTGGACATGGAATCGTTAGCAGGTGTCTGCATCATTTGACCTCCATTTATCTAAGACATCAGAAACAAAAAATGGGATTAGATAAGTTAGGTGGGGAAAATTTTGTATTTGATTTGCAAGAAGAGAGCATGTGCCTGCTGGTGTTGAGCAATCGTTGTTGGCGAGAAACCAGAAATCAAAAGGATGATGTAGTGTTTGCAATGGTCACCTCCGTATCGAATTCATCCAGATTACGCTACAATTTGCCATTAGAATTTACTAATAGAACTCGTTTAAATGGATATATGACCTAATGATAATATTATAACAACAACAATGGATTAAAATAACATTCAAGGAGAAGTACCTAAAACGGGAGAGATGGACACTGGATTGGGGGTGAATAAGCCTTCTCGTCAATGCCATAATCTGTATACATGTTTATCAAAAAAGAAAGAAACAAAGTAATAATCAGCTATAAAAATTATATGGATTTCAGCCACCAATTCAAATCTAAAAAGTAATGATAATCAAACATCAAAACCTGTGAGAATCCAAGTAAACCATCAATTTGTGCATGTTCAATCATATATTCTTCAATGTACTTAGTAAACCTCCATAATCATATGATCAAAGCTACTTAAGCCAGTCAACTTATGACCCGACCCATATATGATGTCTGTAATAACCCTACTATCTGATTTAACTGAGAAGATACATGAGTTATTTGCTTTCCACTTCCAACCGTCGTCGCTTTTACCAAACCTTAATGAACTCACCATTTCCTCCAAAGTCCAGATCTCTAATCTATGCAAGCTGAACATCAGTCAACATAGTTATCAGTCTTAATTTTTATAGAGTAACTAATATGATTGGGTCAATAAAAAAACACACACACTTTCTTTATTCTAATAGTTAACATAGTTATCAGTTTACCCGCTTGACCCACCTAACCATAAAAAACATTTATAAAAAAGTGCACCCTTAATTTTTTTTCACAACAAACATGCATTTTTGACAACACTATAATGTATTTTATATACTCTTTTGATAACAGAAAAATACAACAAAACTTTAAAGAAACGCGGACCCATCCTGTTTGAAAACGTAAACAAACCATGAAGTAAATACCACCAATACAGATAAAGAAACGAATCAAAATCAGATAGAAAAGAAATAATAAATATGGATTCTATAAGATAGAAATAAAAAACATTACTTCTGATAAGGTATGCAAAATTTATGCATCTACTCAATACAAAAGGCATAACAAATTCAATATAGATATGAATACAAAAGGCATAAAAAATTCATATACCAAATTTGATTAAAATATAGGTGATACAAATGCCAAACAACCCCAAATCGTAGCCAGAACCATCACCACTGTCATCTCTGTTATCATCAACCATCACCACCGTCATCTCAGAAATTAGTACCAGTGATATACCTTTAGAACCCTATTACTAATGTTGTCTGCTAATTCTCCCGAATTCTCGACTCAATCTCCATTTGATTCGTTGATTAAACAAACCCTAACATCTCAAATTTAACAAAATCAACATCCTAACCTAATATTAAACAAACACATTTCAAAATTAAAACAAAAATCAACAAAACAATCTTACTATAATGTATCATGTAGCCCAATAATCGTGACGCTCCATTGAATTGAAACATATTGTTTTTGTCAGCAAAACGGGTGGAGAATCCATCAACAGGATGGTTACAATTGTGATGCTCCATTCAATTGAGACATAATAGCAACGATTGAAGATGATAAAGATCATGGATGAGAGTTTTCGAACCTATATGAAGAACAAAAAGATTAAACATAAATTAAAGCTTAAAGATTAGAAGAAAACATACCTTCTGCTGGTTGCTTTAGACTCAGATCTAGGTTGTGATGGAACAGAGAGATACACCGATGTAACAGGCAGAGATATATGAAAGAGAAATTAGGGTTTTAAGGATTGACTGGAGAGAGAGATGTATTATGAAAGCGTGTTTTGAGAAAATTTTCAATTGATTGATGATTGTTGCGGTTTCCATATGAACAACACATTAGCGGTTTCAAAATTGAATTGAATGAAGGAGGATGGAGCAAAAACCTATTGCCGCTCATATGAAAGTGAAGGAGAATTGAGGAAAAGGAAATTGCCGCTCAAAAAAACAATTCTCTGGCAAAAGAGCATTGCCACATCAAGGTCAAAAAGTCAAACATTATTTTGCTTTACTATAAGAGATAGATTGTTCACTTAGCCGTAAGGCAACAACGATAATACCGATTATAATTATAACTAGTATTTTTTGACAGGTGTCACAGCGCACTAAACCACGAAAATCATTAACATGCTTGAAACTTGAAAAAAACATTTATGTAAACCTACACTTGGTGGTTTTTTTTTTTTTTTTTTTTTTTTTTGAACGGCCAACGAAAATATATTTATTTATCATGGGATAACGTACAGTTAACCCAAATGTTTTACACCAAGTACAGCAAACAACCATATAACATTTACATTACAAACCCAAGCATACTAACTCAAAATTATACCATTTTTCCCAAGTAAGCTCCGTAATCCTTGCTCAATTTTTGAACCATAGATATCCCAGTGCTCTAACCTCCTCTATCAGATTTGTTACTCTCGGCTGCTTGCCCTTAAACGTCACCTCATTTCGCGCCCTCCATATGACCCAAGCTGCAGTCTGGATGATTGTGTAAACTGCCATCTTCTATTTTCGGCTTCCTCGTGTCAGCTTATGAAACCTTAGCATGTCCTTCACTTCGAACAGAAAGAAACCATACAAACGGCACCATGTAGCCACAAATTCCCAGATTGATTGTGATAGACCGCAGGACACGAATAGATGCTTGGCTGTCTCTTCCAATTCGCCACAAAATTTACACATCAACGAGCCCACCTGTATGTTTCTTTTGGCAAGATTTACCAAGGTCAGCAACCGATCCATTGCTAGCCTCCAAACAAAGAAATTGACTTTAATAGGACACCACCTATTCCACTCGCAACCAACATCCAGGTTATGAAAAGCTTTTTCCTGCAGTTTTTTTCGCAAACTCTTTACCGTAAACCCGCCCAACGCTTCCAACTCCCAAGACCACTTGTCCGCCACACCATTACCGTTAAATTCCTGCATCTCAACGATTAAATTCTAAAGTTCCAGCAGCTCCGCACTAGTTGAAGGGGCTCGCATCCAACAGTATACTGGCTCTCTACCATTTCCTGACCCGCCACACCTAACATCTAGCATCACATTCTTTTTTTTTCTCTAACTCGAACAACAGCGAATACCGTACACATAAAGGCCCACTTGGAGCCCATGAGTCTGTCCAAAAGCATGCGGTGTCCCCTGCCCCTGGAATTACCCGAATCAGTTTATGTACCTCAACTCCTGCTTTTTTGATATCGGCAACAGATTTTGCAATTTGTTTCCATGGACCCGCAACCGACACTTTTGCGGGAATGAAACTCCAAGCCCTCGACCCACTATGTATGCTCCATATTACCTTTCTCCACAAACCCCCGTGATCCACCTTGAATCGCCACCACCACTTAGCTAACATAGCGGTGTTGGCTTACCTAAGTGAGCCTAGGCCCAAACCACCCATCTCCATCGGCGTCATCGCATTCTTCCATTTAATCCAACACATCTTTGCATGCTCCGGTGTTCCACCCCAAAGGAATTCTCTTCTTAATCTCTCCAACCTTTTTATTACTAGCATCGGCGCTTTGTATAATGAAAAAAAATACGTATGTAGCGAGTTTAAAACCGATTTTATAATTGTAAGCTTACCCCCAAAGGATAGCGTCCCGGCCCTCCAAACCGACAATCGTTTTTTAAAGATTTCTACCGCTGGATCCCAATTTTTACACAAGTTCATGTTGGCCCCCACATACAATCCCAAGTACTTGAACGGGAAACTTCCTACCTTGAACTTTAGAATCGAAGCCATGGATTGTACTCGCTCACTACTAACCCCAAACCCATATAAGTTACTCTTTGATGTATTCACTCGGAGACCCGAGGCTAGATAAAAACACCGAAGGATCCTCATTAGGTTTAAAGCATTTTGGCGCGACCATTCGCCTAAAAATACCACTTCATCGGCAAGAGAAAATGGGACAAAACAAGGCCTCTTGAACCACACTTTACCCTGTTGAATAAGCCCACTAAACATGCTTCTTTCATCACCCCCGTCAAAGCTTCCATGGCAATAACGAACAAGAATGGAGACAAGGGGTCACCTTGTCTCAATCCTTTATGACATGTGAATTCTTGTGTGGGTGACCCATTCACCAAAACCGAAGCTTTTGCGGATGTAATGATCGCCATAATCCACCTTGTTGGAAAGTTCATTTGCCCTAAGATGGACTCAAGGAACCCCCAACTTAGTGAATCGTATGCCTTTTCGACATCCACCTTAAAAACCATACCCTCTTTTTTCCCTCTTTTCATCCAAACAATAACTTCATTTAACAAGGGGCCATCTAAAATGCTTCTATTCCCCAAGAAATATATATACTTGTACATTAGTATACATCTCGGGAAAAAAAGGTCACGTTTCAACGACAATAAAAATAAGAAAGTCACATAGTTAAGCACATCTGTCTAAAAATTTAGGTTCAATCATAATAAAGAAAAAAAAAAGAAAAGAAGAAGAAATTAAAAAAAGGAAAATGTTTTAAAGTGTGGGCTTATAGCGTAAATTGGTTAAAAAAATAAAATATAACTTTATTGAAGTTAAGAGATCAAATAATAAACTTATTAAAGATAAATGAGAGTATGTGTATATATATAGTGAACTGGTCCGTACAATGTAGGGGGGTCACCGAGTCTTTTTCGGAGAGCATAATCTAGCATTGCATGTCTTTTTTATTATTATTATTATTATTATTATTATTATTATTATTATTATTATTATTATTATTATTATTATTATTATTATTATTATTATTATTATTATTATTTTGTAAATATTTACTAATTATATACTTAATTATTTAAATAAGACAATTATAATTTTAATTGTATTTAGTTATAAAACTAAAAATAGTAAACGTAGCTCTTTTGAACCCTTCGCCACTTGAATAAAGGGGAGACACCTTACCGTCATACACTGTTACTCACTGGGACTGTAATTGTTAGGTCCATTAAAAAAAACATTTTTGTTTGAAAAGCTTAGGGTGAGAGGGGCACTCCCCTAAGAAGGGAGTCCCCTCTCTTACGCACCACCAATCAGCATATGTCACGTCAACTCCCCTCTTAAACTCCCCTAACACCCCAATTTGATGGCGGCACTCCCCTCTTAGGGGACTTGTGTTTTTTTTTTATTTGTTATAAAATTATGCATGTTTATAAATTAAAAAAATATATTAATAAAAATAAAAATTAAATAAAAGACATTTCATTAGATTAAAAAAAAATAAACTAGAAAAATAAAAATTACATTCAAACTAGAAAAATAAAAATTACATTCAAACTAGAAAAATATAAAAACAAACTACTCGTCGTCGGAACTCACTTCAAGGTTAGGTAGATCTAAACTTCCGAGATGCTCAACGAGATCGTGTTTTAGTCTCCAATGCGTTTCTTCGTCAATGAGCTCGCTATAAGCTGTATCATCGAAGACGGGTTCGACTGGAGGATCTTGAATATGTACCGGTGCTATCGCCCTTCCGTCGTCTTTTATAATCATGTTATGTAAAATAAGGCACGTATACACGATGGACCTTATCTTTTTCACCGTTTTCGAACGCATTGGACGATTTAGTATTCCCCATTTCGCCTTTAACACACCAAACGCCCGTTCCACATCTTTTCTTGCGGCCTCGTGTTGCCTCTTGAACTTTTTTTCATTCGGGATGTGAGGATATGGAAAAGACTTCACAAACACGGACCAGGTAGGGTAGATCCCATCAGTAAGATAATACCCGTGTTTGTATAAGTGGTCGTTCACCTGAAATGGAAAATTTGGTGCCGTTCCGTTTCGTTGAGTAAGAAATAATGGAGATTGTTGCAGCACGTTGATGTCATTTTGTGAACCCGCCGGGCCACAAAAAGCATGCCAAATCCACAAATCTTGAGACGCCACCGCTTCTAACATAACCGTCGGGTATTGATGATCGCCTCTCATATATTGTCCACGCAATTTTGTGGGGCACATTCTCCAGACGAAGTGTGTACAATCCAGACTACCCAACATACCAGGTAGGTGATGCCTCTCCTCATGAGCCTGATACAATAGCGCAACGTCGTGGCTCGTTGGTCTACGTAAGAATTCACCGGCATACATTTTACAGACTGTCTCGCAGAAATATTCAAGGCACTCACGAGAGGTCCTTTCAGACATATTTAAATACTCGTCGTTTTTGTCTGGTGGGTTACCGGTTGCAAGTTGTTTAATCACCGAAGTAACCTTTTGCAATGGCGTGAAACTTTTCTTCATTCTCCCGTCCAAGCCCTCTTGAAACCACTCGTTATTCGCTTCCACGTCACTAACAATTTTTAGGAACAAAGACTTGGACATACGAAATCTCTGACGAAAAATATCGGCATTAAATTTTGGATTTTCGACAAAATAATCGGCCATGAGTGTCTCATGGCCTCCCACACGATCTCGACGGACTATTTTTTTTACTAGACGATGTCGTGTCTAGTAGCTCCGCTTGTTGGATGAGATTTTGGAAGAAAATTAATCTACCATCGCTTGACGATGAATCTTCCTCGTCAGGAAAGTCGGGTAGGGGAGAAAAAAACGGGAACTTGGAATCCATTTTGTGTTGTATTTGATAGATTTTTTTAGAGTGAGTTTGAGAGTGGTGGGTGTGGTAAAAAATTTGATTAAGTTGGTTATACTTATATTGTTAAAAAATTGATTTTTTTTTAAATATGACCTTTGCCCAACGTCTACCATCGATCTTCGTGCATTCAACGCGGTGCCTCCCCCCCGAACCCCTCCCCGAATCGGGTCCCCGCAGTGATGGCGGCGGTGTTCCCGATCGGGGGATGGGGTCACCGAACACCCTCCCCGCGAGTGCCCCGATCACCCTTAAATGAATAGGCTGCCAACTCTCGTTGTGTTATGCGTCAGAAACATCCAGGTTGGATCCAACGTGTGTAAATTATGTGTGGGAATAAAGAGGAAACTAGTGACCATCTTTTGACTTTTTGTATCTTCGCCTCTCTTATATGGCAAGCGGCGGCCTGTTGGTGTAGAGTGCCGTCTATTTTTGCTTTCTCCACTCGGGACTTGCTGATGGTACATAAGGAGCAAGCTTGCGGGCAGGGGCGCAGGATTTAAGGGGTGGGAGGGGCGTCTGACTTCTCGAACTTTTCGGTCAGTAGTGTTATATATGTACGTTTCGTATAGGATTTTGTAGGTATATACATTTTCGACTCCACGGTTTTATAAAAAAAAATTAGGTATATACGTTTTCGACCTCCGGTTTTATTTTTTTTATTTATTTAGCCCAAATAAAATGTTTAATTAGCCCAAATCATTATATTTGGTAAAATACTAGAATGTATATTATACAACCCAAATCAAATCATTATATAGCCCAACTTAAAAGCCCACCCTATCCCAAAAAAACCCAAATTCGTTTGCTTTGGGACATTGACCAGAAGAACAGAAGCCAGAGGCCAGAACTGCAGAAGGGGGGAAAACGCAGGTTTCAGAACTGTTCGACTTCAGCTTCTTGTTCTGTTCGAGAACAGAAGCCGAAACGCCGCTCGTTGTTGTGGTCTTGTACTCTTGTTCGACTTCTTCAATCTTCATAAGGTTAAAGGTATGCGTTTTTTATCTTTAGGTTTAATTTAGAGCTGCAATTTATGTGATTTAGGTTGAAATTAGGGGTGAAATTGGTCCAAAATTTTGCCCTAAACTTGTTGAATCTTTTTGTAACTATGTCTAATTTTATTTTTTTAATCTTATTGTGATTTAATTTAGATAGAAATTAGAGTTTGAAATTTAGGGTGATTTGTTAACTTGTTTTGTTATTAGATTATGCTATGGGGAAGAATAAAATGATAACTTTTTTTTTAATGTTTCAGAACGTTTTTTATTTGATATTAATGTTTGACCGATTCGACCCGAATCGAATCACCGACGTCCGACCCGAACATACACCTCGAAACTACGCGATAGAAATTTTTTTAGGTCCGTTACCTTCCGACCCCAGAACTTTTTTTTCAAACTTCGCCACTGCTTGCGGGCAGTATACCCTAACGCCTAATGGTCAAACTTAAAATGAAAAATCAAAAAGTCAATGAATATTTTGTAAACATGCCATAGTTTTCTCATGTAGATCTCAAAATCAAACACAAAAGGGAAAAGGTTATAATTACATGTTAAAATTAAGTCAACTACCACAACTCATATAGACTATATTACCCCTTCATTCTACCACCCCATTTGTTGTTCACATTGATCACCACTTGTTTCTTTCAAATCTCAAATCCACCTAACCAAAACAAGATTCAAAGGGTAGAAAACATTTTCCTGAAAATGATCATGTAAGGGGTATTTTGGGCAATAATTAAACCACAAAGAGGTCAATCTTGTCTTTTCCAAATGAACTCACTCTTAAACACTACACACCGCTCCATCCTCCTTGTTATTTACAAACACAACTAATACAGTTTTCTGCTTTCTTTGTCTTCACCATTCCATTACCATCTTCATGGGAATTCAATACACCGGAATCGCGTTTCTGGCAATAACTGTATTCATCCTCGTGATCTCCCCGGTTTCCAGTTCCCGTCACATCCACAGATTTACAGTTCAAGATAGTAATCAAAGATTCCAGTCACAACATAATTCAGCAGCAGCTGCAGCTCCTAAAGAATCCAGGAATGACAAAATCGACCCGATCACGGGTGTCTCACAACGGGTGATCCCGGGCGGGCCAAACCCGCTTCACAATTGATTGGTAGTTTCATCATTGGTGAATCTGTAATCATTTTATACATTTTTGCAGTTTTTAAAATTGTATATCAAGCTTCTTGATACTCTTTCGAATCTTTTATTTGCATCATCAGTGTATATTACTAGTTCTCAGATCATCAGAATTAGTTGTTACTCAATATGAATAAATTCCTTAATTTGGGTGTGTTTTGTATGCATTTAATTTTATATTTATGACACTATAAGCAGGCTGTTTGACCGTCAAAGTCAAAGATCCAAAAAAAAGGTAGGCTGTGACTTTTATTGTCAATCAAACTTAAAAAAATAATATTTAAAAGAAATATTTTGACAACTTTTTTTTTACAATAAATCGTTTCACACTAATATTAAAGTTTTAATTTTGACAAGATTTTATAAAAGCATAAGACTGATTTTTATATTTGTGAAGTAGTATACAGTTTGTTTGACTTTAAGAAGTCAAAGAAAGGTTTTTTTTCTTGGAAAATATAAAATAGTTTATAACTTGGAAACATGATAACATAATTTACAAATAAGAAACAATTATTGACATATAAGTATGAACATATATAAACAGCTCCTGCAAAGATGATCAGAAGTCAAAGTCAACAATTCATGATATTAAATTGAACTTGATCATAATATGTTAAGACTTTTGGTTGGATAGCATAAAGCCTATATTAAAACATATTTTAATTGTTTGTATGTGCATTATTTGTGTATCTTGGAGGGGCAAACTTGTAATATAAAGGAATCCAAGATACAATCAACACATAAGGAAACAAAACAATTGATGAAGACTAGTACATCATGCATGTTAAAGAAATGACATGTAACAAACTTAATTATACATATTTTCTGTTCTTAAATAGTGTAGATACAAAATTCCAAGAAAAAAGGTCACCCTTTCACTTACAACACTCCATCACATGTTCAAGACGCTATGATTCTACCCATCGTTTGATGGGATTGTACTTCAAGACGGGCCTTGGGGGTCGAGCCCCTACTAGTCAGCAAACAGACAACAGGCACACACGTCGCTTCTAGCATGGATTAACAACTTAAAAGCGTTCAAAATAAAGGCTAGAAGAACATGGATCACTTTCACCCTTAACATGTTGACGGGTCACCTGATCGAACCATCATGTCTCCAGTTTTACGCAGGTTTTCTAAGAATGGGATTTTTTATATCGACCCGAACCAGTTTAACTAACAGGTACAGATTCAACAAACCGTGTGGGTCAAGGTTTTAACCTCTAGGAATATAACTTCTCTTGTGACAAAGAAATATGGTATATCAGCATGGCAAATATAATATAATATTTTAGAAAAAGGCATCATCAGCAGAAAATAGTAAGTCTCCTGCAGGCTTTTCGTAAAAGCAGCAGAAGATCCAAAAATATGTCTTGTTATGTAACCCTGAAATCAATGCATAGAAATATTAGAGAAATTGAAATAAAATTAATAAGTGTTCATCTATTCCTTTAATATAATAACTATAATCCTCATTTAATTTTCCTCAGATAACAAACTTATACTACACTAAACTTCAAACTAATCCTTTAGGGGCTGTTTGGCAACATCTGAATGGTTAAGTGCTGAACTAGTAAGAGGTCTGAACCATTAAGTGCTGAATCAGTAAGAGGTCTGAACCATTAAGTGCATGTATAATGTTTAACCGTTCAGAGGCAAATGTCTGACCAATTCAGATTAGAGGTCTTAACCATTCAGCTGTATAAATCTTAATCATTCAGAGGCAAATGTCTGAACCATTCAGACATGTGCTCGTGAAACAAACAGTCTGAACCATTAAGTGCTGAACCAGTAAGAGGTCTGAACCATTAAGAGTCTCATTAAGAGGTAAACAAACAGCCCCTTAATGTAACCCCGAACACTAACGTACAGGGTATTCAACTGCAACAATTATTAGACTTAAGACAAAGAACAAGTTTGGTGGGTCGAGCTGATAAATGGTCGTGGGTTCCTTCTAGCGATGGGTCGTTCTCGGTTTCGTCAGCTAGGGCAATTCTAAGCAGGTTTGCGGTTCCCTACTATCCTTATGAATGGGCTAAATGGGTACCAAAAAAGATTAACATTTTTGGGTGGCGTGGAGTACAAGGCCGATTGGCAACAATGACTGGACTAAAGAAAAGGGGTATACTCTCTGGTGCGGCAACGTGTAAGCTATGCGGAGATCGGGAAGAAGATGCAGACCATCTATTTACGGGGTGTTATGTAGCAGCGATATTGTGGCATAAAGTGAGCGCATGGTGTAAAATCCAGCCGATCTTTGCTTTCACTATGAAAGATTTGTTAGAGTTTCATAAAACACGGCTTTTGGAAGAACCAAAGAGAAAATATGTTCAAACCATCATTTTAGCGACATGTTGGAGCATTTGGAAAGCAAGGAATGAAGGAATTTTTAACGGGAAGAGAGCAAGCATAGATGGGATTTTTGGAGAAATGCAGGCGAACAGCTTCTTGTGGATTAAATGCAGAGCAAAGAAAATGGATTTCGATTGGAGGAGCTGGGCAAATTTCGAGAGTTTTTATAATGGAGAATGATTCTGATTCGTTTTCATTGTCAATGTTTGTTTTATGTTTTCTCAAATTGTGTTGAAATCATAGGGTGATCATGTAATTGGGTGGTTGGCTTAGTAGCTTACTAACCATATGTTTTACTTATGAATTTTTCGGGTGATGAATAAAGTATATTGTTTGCCGTTCAAAAAAAACTTCAAACTAATCGATTGACTTTTAAGGTCAAACTATGCAGCCCAGTTGGCCCGTTCTTCCAGCCCGATGTGCATAGTGAACCGTGTCGGTAGGCAAGTGGACATTAACCACAAGATCACACTTGGATACATCCAAACTGTTGGTATCATTGTTAACGGTTCCCAGGACCAAGAGGATCGAGAACGAGGATGAACACAATGATACTTGTAGTCACCACATACATTACACCATTTCATCATAATAAAAACAGAAACACTGAACTATAACTAACCGATTGAATGAACACTTGAAACTTGAATATTAACTTCACTGTTTGATCGAATGATCATGCATACTGACGACAGGCCAGCCGGTTGCCCAACTTGACCCGTCTTGGGCTTCTATCATTTGGGCCCAACTGTTAAGGCCCAAGGCCAAGGCTTTTTTTCTTAAAGGCCTCACATATGTAAAATGAGCGGGAAAAATAGAGAAAGGGATCCAAGGGTGTTGCAGAACATTAAATGTTTGACTGATAAGGGGAAAAGATCGCCGGAAACACAGTACAACAAAGCTGGCCTCATTAAATGAAGCCAGCGATCTTACCGTTGGGGCTCAGACACGTGTCTGAGTCCCCCAAAGGCAGCCAGATACCGTTAGATCGCCTCGGTGCCATTTTTCAAGGGAGATAAGCTATCTCCTTTATATAAGGAAGGTGAACATCTGTTCACAACACAAGGTAACTCTCACTTAATGCTCTCATTTACTCCGACCATCATACATCCTCAATAAATTCCGACATAATAACCAGCTTATCAGTATCCACACCACAGAGAATATTCCGGCGATCATACTCGTCGGAATAGGCTTCTCCTTTATCTCCGGCAAGTTTACTTATTCTCAAGCCGGAGCTTGGTTACGGATCCCCCTCCTGGGGCCCTCCGTGACGAGGCTAACGATTTTCTTTTTTGTAGAAGATGGAGACTGGGGCATTACAACGTTAGCAAGATCCTTTAGACGTCACCAGTGATTTGAGGATTCGACATTGGCGCCATCCGTGGGACCTCAGCCCGACTGATTTTCCCACGCAAAAAACCATCGGCGTTGTAATAACCCATCATCCGGAAAAGGCGGCATGGCAACACCTCCTGGTTCACGAACCATCCATACGGTACAAGGTACTAACGATGCAGTCTTAGTGGAAGACATCACCCATGAAGAAGAAAACGAGAATCAGACGGGAACCTTGGAGAAAGGAAACACCATCACCCCGGACTTTGTTGCCACACATAAAGAAGAGCTCAAGAAGCATCTTGAGGACTTAGAAAGACAGGAGAGGCTTGAGAATCTCAAAGCAGGTTGTCCTTTGATACACCACCCAGCAAGGGAGAGACTTGTCACAGAAAAAGAACGATTGCTCTGATCCCCTAGAAACTTTCATGACAGCCCTAAGGCAAATGACGTCAAAGGAGAGGGAGGACCTCATAAAAGGAAAAAGGGCTAAAGGGAAGAGAAAAGGAGAATCAAGACAACAGCGGTTTGGACCAACCTTATTTACCTCGAGACCTAGCTGAGGTCTCAAAGTTTACCAAAAGGATTGCTGAGGCTCCCATGCCTCCGAATATCAAGCTACCCCTGAATTTCGGCAGATACGATGGGACAAGGGACCCGGAGGATCACTTACATGCCTTCAAAGGTGAAGGACAACTAGGGCGATGACCTATGCCCACTTGGTGTCACATGTTCGTTCAGACCCTAACGGAGGGAGCCAGGCTCTAGTTCGACAGCCTCCCTCCCGGGGGAATAGATAACTACGAGGAGCTGAGCGAGAAGTTCCTGAGAAACTTCAGTCAGCAAAGGAAAGTGATAAAAACCCCAACGAGATCATGCACATAAGGCAACGGGACAACGAGCAGGTAGATCAATACATGGAGAGGTTTGTTAAAGAAAGTATGAACATCAAGGATGTCCCGGAGGTCATGAAGATCAACAACTTTATCAACGGGCTGAAGCATGCACAACTATGTGAAAAACTAGGTGAGGAATTCCCACCCACGTTTGACAATCTTATGGATCGAGTCAGAGCCTTCGTCAGGGGAAAAGATACAGTTAGCAAAGCCAAGGAGATGGACGTCCCGGCCCGGAGAGCCAACCCTGCACCAAAGCCTCCAGAAAAAGGTACACTGTATCCCCGAAAATCAACTTTCAATAGAACATTGCATGACAGGGTGAAACCTACATACTCCCCATATAGACCCCGAGGTAGGGGGCTGTCACCCTATTCTGACAGCTTAACCCCTCTCACAAAGACTCCGAGTGAAATATTAGCTACGAAAAGGGTGAAGAACTCTTTCCCCAAACCACCCCCCATAAAGCCAGGACCAAAAGCCCAACCAAATGAATATTGTGACTTCCACAAGGGCTACGACCATAGAACTGATCACTGCATGTACCTGAAAAGAGAAATAGAAGCCGCAGTGAAAACAGGTAAATTGGCACACCTAGTTAAACAAATCAAGGAAAGGGGGATCGGAAGGGGAAGGATACAAGGAGCCGGAAAGGGCATACGTGGATATGCTTAGAAGGCGAGATGAGTATGACCCCACCAGAAGTGTCAAGGCCATAGTGTTGCCCACCCCCCCCTCGGATCGTATGAAGGCTCCCATACTAATGCCAAACCTAGAGGAGCATGAAGTACAAAGGTTGCCTCTCAACATCTCAGCCATCATCGCCGGGCGCAAGGTGGCCAGGATACATGTGGATGGAGGGAGTGGGGTAGAGGTAATATATGAACACTGTTTTTGAGGTTCGATAGGGATGTAAGGGACAGATTGGAAGAAGACTCGATCCCTCTGGTTGGTTTCAACAACAGCGTATCCCATCCCCTGGGAAAGATTAGACTCCCATTCATTGTTGGGGTAAGAGACCGTGTCTGGACCATAATCCTCACCTTTACCGTGGTCCGAGCACCCTCCAAGTACAACGCAATCCTAGGCAGGCCGGGGATTGGGGAACTATAAGTACAAGCCTCAAACCCTCATGGAGCCTTGGTATTTCAAACACCTAAGGGCTTGGCTTGGGTGAAGTCCTCCTACGAAGTAATATCCTCAGTCTCGGAGGGAGAGGTGGCCGAGAAATCCCAAAAAGAAGGAATTGAGGAATGGGCCCTCTGTGACAGGTTTCCGGGGCAGACGGTCAAGGTGGGCAGCCACCTCAGCGACAAATGCAAAAGTGCCCTCAAGGAGTTACTCCTCCTCAACATAGACGTCTTCGCGTTCCAACATGGGGATGTGACCGGAATCCCGAGGAGTCTAACTGAGCACAGACTCAACACTTACACCTGGGTACAGCCAGTCAAGCAAAAGAAACGAAGCATGGGTCCCAGCAAAAGAAGGGCTGCATGCGAAGAAACAGGGAAGCTGCTCAGAGCAGGCATAGTAAGGGAGGTAAAATACCCCTCTTGGATCGCCAATCCCGTCATAGTAAAAAAGAAAGACGCATGGTGGAGAATGTGCATAGATTTCCAGGATCTAAATAAAGCATGCCCCAAGGACTGCTACCCTCTCCCAGAGATAGACGTCCAGGTGGACTCCCTGTCTCAGTATTCTTTGAAGTGCTTCCTTGACGCGTACAAGGGGTACCACCAGATTCAAATGTCATTAGAGGGTGAAGAGAAAACTGCTTCATCACAGACGAGGGGACCTTTTGCTACACCAAAATGCCCTTCGGGCTAAAAAACACATGAGCCACATACCAACGATTCATGAACACCCTCTTTAGAGAACAGTGGGGACGAAACCTGGAAGTGTACGTTGATGATATTATCATAAAAAGCCTCACTGAGATAGCCATGATAGAGGATATAGCGGGCAAGATGTAAACATGAAGCTAAACCCAGGGAAATGTTGTTTCGGGGTAGAGGAAGGAAAATTCCTAGGGGTGGTAGTCACCAAGGGCGGGATCAAGGCCAACCCAGAGAAAACTCAGGAAGTGGCTGAAATGCGATCTCCCAGGTCCGTAAAAGATATTCAACAACTGAACGGGAGGTTGATAGCTCTTAATCATTTCCTGTCTAAAGTAGCCGACAGGACTCTTCCCTTCATGAAAGTCCTGAAGGACTGTCTCCAGACAAACAAATTCAAGTGGACCCCATAAGCTAAAACAGCTTTCCAAGAGATGAAAGATTACATCTACAAGCTCCCAACCTTAGCTACTCCAGTCCCCGGGGAAGATCTACTTCTATACTTATCTGCATCAAAGGCAACGATCAGTGCAGTAATGATGGTGGAAAGGGAGGAAAAACAAATCCCCATATACTTTATTAGCAGAACCCTCAAAGGCTCGGAAGAGCGTTACATGCCTCTGGAAAAGCTAACCCTACCACTTGTCATCGCATCCCGAAGGCTCCGGAGATATTTCCAAGCACACAAGATCACGCTGCTGACAGACCAACCGCTTCAAAAGGTCCTTAGAAGACCAGAACTATCAGGCAGACTGGCTAAATGGGGCGTTGAGTTAGGAGAACATTCCCTATAATACAAGGCAAGGACTGCAACGAAAGGGCAGCTACTGGCAGATTTCTTGGCAGAAGTCCCCGAGGAAGAGGAAAATGAACTCCTCAAATGGAAAAGCCTGGAGGAGGAAGAAAAGAAGAAGGAGGACGAGGTAGTATGGAAGTTGTTCACAGATGGGGCTTCAAGCGAGGAAGGAAGTGGGGCAGGGATCACACTGATCAGCCCGGAGGGAGTCGAACTAACATACGTCATCAGACTAGATTTCGAGAACACCAATAACACGGCAGAATATGAGGCCCTTCTGGCTGGGCTGAGATTAGCAAGAAAGATGAGAGCAAGACACGTTGAGGCCAACACCGATTCACAACTGGTAGTCAAACAATACCACGGGGAATATCAAACGAAGGATAGCTCGATGGCCCAATATGTAAATAGGGTGAAAAAGTTGGCCAAGACCTTCAAAACTTTCAAGTTGGAATATATCCCCCGAGGGAGAAACAGGAAGTCCGATGCCCTTAGCAAGTTAGCCTCTGTAGCCTTCGACCATCTGGCAAGAGAAGTCAAGGTAGAGGTCCTAACTTCCCCCTCCATCACAATGGAGGAAGTAGCCACGGTCGACAATGATGAAGAAACTTGGATGACACTAATCATAAGGTTCCTCAAAGACGGGAAACTACCCGAGGGTGATTGGGCGGCCCGCAAGATGAGAGTAAAGGCCTTGCAATACGAATTGATAGATCGGGAGCTCTACCGAAGGTCATACTTGGGTCCATCGTTAAAGTGTGTTGACAATGAAGAAGCCAAATATGTGGTGCGGGAAATAAACGAAGGCATTTGTGGCATGCATTCTGGGCCAAGAACAGTGGTAGCCAAGGCAATGAACGCGGGATTCTACTGGCCCAGAATGTACGAGACAGCATCGGAGGATGTCAAGAAATGTGACAATTGTCAAGTCCATGCTCCTATGACACACCGCCATAAGCACCCAATGATACCCGTATCGACGTCCTGGCCGTTCCATAAGTGGGCCATTGACATTATTGGGCCGTTCCCTAAGGGCCTCGGAGGGGTCAAGTATGTGGTGGTTGCCATTGATTATTTCACCAAATGGATCGAGGCAAGGCCCCTGGAAAAGATTACCGGGGAGCAGATGAAGTGATTTGTACTGGACAACATCATATGCAGGTTTGGGGTACCAATGGAGTTAGTAAGTGACAATGGGGTGCAATTCGCATGGAAACCTTTCAAGCCATGGTGTGAACAAATACATATAAGCCAAGTATTTACCTCAGTCACTCATGCCCAGAGGAATGGCTTGGTAGAAAGAGCGAACCAGAGTGTGATTAAAGGAATGAAGGGAAGGCTAGGAAGAAAGCAAAAGGGATGGTTGGAAGAGCTACCTTTCGTCTTATGGGCATACAGGACCACTCCCAAGGACTGCAACAGGGAGACCCCCTTCAGCTGAAAACGAGCAGGACCTATGGGACGGAAGCTGTTATCCCTACCGAGATTGGGTCACCTACTGCAAGAATGAAGCTAAGAGAGGCCAAAAACGAGCAGGACCTCCAAGTGAACCTCAACCTGCTCGAGGAAAGAAGGGAGATAGCAGAGTAAGGGAGGCCAAATACAAGAAGCAACTTGAAAGCTATTACAACTCCAGACTGAAGAAACTCAATCCGGTACCCGGAGACCTGGTTCTAAGGGCAAATGAAGCCAGCCAACATGAAAGCACCGGGAAGTTAGGACCTATCTGCGAGGGACCCTGTAGAGTCATTTGGGCCAATGGCAAAGGGACCTGCAAATTTGAGACACTCCAGGGGAAGGAGGTTCCAAGAACCTGGAACCTCATGCAACTCCGGAAGTACTACATGTGAAAGGCAAGCTTACCCTCAAGAAGGGACTAGTAAAAAACGGCTTAGAAGCCACTTTTGTAAAAGCCAACTGTTAGCTAAGGTCTGTCCCAAGAAAATACATTTTGTATCATCACGTACTGGAGGCCTGAGCCCCCAAACACATATGGTAATGAACAATCTGCTTTTTCTTTTTGATAAAGTACGTGTAATGTATTAAGGCAGACGTACCTAAAAATCTGCAAACCCAATAACAACCAACACACGTGTAAATCAATGTATTAAACACACTAAGTGCCCGGATGTGGGGCAAGATAGGGCCTAGCTAGCCCGGAGGGAGCGGACAAACAAGTTAAGAAACATAATCCCCGATTATAGACTTGTCCAAGGATCACTTTCCTACAAACGATCCTGGTTTACAGGCAAACCACAAAAACAAGAAAATTTTTGTAAGTAAGCTACAAAAGACAAGTGTACAAATACACACTAAAAATTTTGTAATCAAGCTACAAAAGACAAGTGTACAAATACACACTAAAAATTTTGTAATTATACCCTTATACAAAAAGTAACTTAAGACACAATGGTTTGGATCATACTCATTCAAAAAGTCACAACCCTTCAAATTAATATATTACACCCTTTACAAAAAAAAAAAAAAAAAAAAGAAGTCACTAACTTTTAATTTATCATACCCCTTACAAAAAGTCACAACCCTTAACATACATACAAAAAATCACAACCCTTCAAACCACTTTAAAAATATTACACACCTCTAAAAGTCACAACATCATGACAGTTCATAAGATATATGAAAAGATGCAATGATTCACTACACTTAAATATGGAAGTTGTGACTATTCGAAAAGATGTGTAACACTAATACATAATGACACTCAACTAATCCTGGTCATTTTTTTCCTATTAGAACTCCCTCTCATCATCAATTGGCATCAGAGGCCTTGGTTCCACAATTCAAACCAAAATAATGGAACCCCAACATACTCCCCTATTTTGCGATTCACTTACAAAATCAACAAAGAGAAGATTAATTGTCGATTCATTCTTGATCGTCATCATCAACTGATTATTAAGGATCAATTATAAATTTATAATCCATCACAATTTTAAGAACCAACTTGGAGATTAGCGATTCCCACGAAGATTCCGATATTCAAAGTACGAACGATCACCGGAAAATGCTAACTAACGGTTAAAATCCCAATCCCTTAGAGATCCACTAATCATGTTGTTCACAAAAAAGCCAAATTACCAAGTCTCTGTTTTTGTTTTGGAACCCATTAAAACTCTTAGCGGGAAAGCAAAATATATAAAACTCTCAAACTGCTTTATTTAACCTTCGGATTTATTTTTAGCACCACCTACTCTCGATATATTGTGACACAAAATTGCACGCAGGCACGTACAATAATCAGTATGCATAATATTCATATTATCGTATCGAATATACTTAGAGAATACAATATGCATCATGCATACCAATACACACTAATTGAAATAGAACTAACAATAATAATCAATCCTAACATATCTGAGATACGTTCAAGAAGAAGAAAATTAATCAATGATTTAGGTTGCAGGCAACAGAGACAAAGATGATAACGGCCACCAAAAACACCGGAATCGACGGTGGTGCCCAAGTCCCATTCCCAGCGGCAGAGGCAACAAGCATGCGGACAACCGACCCAAGGCGCCAACTGATTTCCGGCGAGAAATTCCGGTGAGTCACAAAACGAAATAGTGAATCGCGAATTCACAGATTTATGGTGAAATTCTTAAATCCCTTAAACATATTAAAAAAACGAATAAACAAATCGATGTTCGAATACAAAAAAAAACAGTTTTCTATTAGTCTGTTCTTCTAATCCATTGAACTCTTTTTTGAAAAATTCAAACAAAAAAAACTTCATAAATTTGTTGAAGTGTTCTGAATAGGAAGCAACATCAGAATCATTTTTTGATTTCAAAAATAAACAAAGTTTAGGAAAATTAAGAGCACTGAATCAAATACTTTCAAATAAAAAAACAAATTCAAGTTTTTTGTTAAACTCATATTAGATGAAGAAGGGAATCCGAGTCTAAAGGTCAAATAAGGAATCAAACGAAATAAAAAAGGTTGAAATCTTTGAAGCAGATCATAATGGACGAAAGGGATTTTAACGGCAAGTTTTAGTTGAGCAAAATTTTGACTTTTGTGAAAGGCAATATTCAGATTATATTTGTAGCAGTTTATTTTTGAAAGTGGGTTCAAAAGGAAACAACAAAGAAAAATCAGATTTATTTTTAAAAAAAAAGAAAGAAAAATCAGATTTAATATTTAAAATATATTGTATGAATTAGCATTTAATAAGGAACATTAATATTTTTAATATAGTTATTTAAAATTCAGAATTTAGTATTTTGATAAAATAAAAAAATTAAGTTTTGTTTTTAAAAAAACAATAAAATGATGATGTTAAAATAAACTTAAGAATTTTCGCATCTATTATATAGTGATACTTAAACATTCATAACATTCATGATCAACATCCCGCTGCAACGCACGGGCTTATACCAACTCGTTAAGCTACAAAAAACAAGTGTACAAGTAACACACCAAAAAATTTCGTAATTAAACTACAAAGTTTTATAACTAAGCTACAAAAATAAGCGGGGATTCTCAGATGAACCCCAAACCAACTCATATGCCTTAGCAAATCACCAAAGAGAAGAAGCGGCCCCGGGAAAAAGCATAAAGAGCTCCCAAGCTACCGGTAACAACACCTGCAAATAACAACAAGACAAAAGTAGCAAGCAGGAGCATACCATCGACATACAGTTACAAAGTAACTACAAAAGCATAATATAGTCAGATACTGGGAAGACCCCAACACAAAGGCCTTCCCAACAGCAAAAGTCAACAGTATCCAAGGTACATAAGTGTTAAATTACAACCATATCGAATCAACCATTGTTTTGAAATTACTAGGAAGCATCCCCAGACAAAGACTTGGGCGAAGAGGATCCGGCAGGGGTAAGTAGGGCCTTGAGTTCATCGATAGACATCAGGGGACGCTCAAGAATCTTCTCGAGAAGAACATGGGTCTTTTCTCCAAATTCTTTGTCCAGCTTGGACAATTGTTTCTTGGAGTTGTAAAGGGGAGTTTCTTTCCTCTCCAAACCCTGGGCAGAGTAAGCATACCCATCTTTTAGACCCGGTTGGTACCCCACATCCCGGTAGGCCCTGTAAATCCTCTCAAGGCTGCCCATAAACTCCTCAGACTAAGAAACAGCAGTAAGGAAGTACCTGAACCCCTCAGTGATAAGCCAATATCTCTCTTTAGCTAGCTTCTAACTATCATCTACAACCATCCCCCATTCAGCATACATGGTGTCCAGATCCCCTTGAGAAACGGAGTCAAGCTCCTTCTGGCGTTTCAGCTCAGCAACCAACTCTTCTTTCTCTTCAACCCAGGCCATCCTCTCCCTCTCCCAAACACGCTCCTTCTGCTCCAACATGGCTCCAGCACCCTAAAGGAAAAACACGGGAAGTATGAAAAATAAAAAAAGGGGGAGGAAAGAAGAAGGATTTGGTACCTTCTCTTCTAGCAGCTTCCGCTCGGCATCAGTCACCCGGCACCGAAGCTCAGCAGCAATGGTTTGGGAAGTTTTGAGATCAGCCTTCAACCCCTCATTTTCTCTCCTTAGCTCATCCATCCGTTGCAGCATACCAGCTCCCCTAAAGAACCCCTCACAAAGGGAAATACTGTACTGATCATCAAATAGGTCAGACCTTAAGGTAGAACTCATAAACTTGTGAGACAGGGGAACAACATGAGCCAGGAAATCCCGAGCAGTCTCAGGAGTCCCCACAACAGTAGACGGGGTTATCTTCGATTTAGGAACATATGGGGCTGGAAGAGCATCAGCAAACAGGGGAGCCAAAGGGGACTGAGAGACAAGACCTTCAGGATGGGAAGGCTTACTAATCCCGGTGGCATGAAGAGGAGAAGCATCAAAGGCTGGAGTAATGCGGGCAGCACTAATCTCGGGAGTCTTATCCCGGACCCGAGAAGAAGAAGGGGCAGTAGGAATCTCAATTGGAGCCTTAGAGCTTCCCTATTCCAAATATAAAAAAAAAGAATCAATCAAATCAGCAAGGAATAAAAAAAATAACCGCAATGCAAAACGTAAAGGGAAGACTCACCAACAGAGGTTCGCTAATAAGGCTAGATGATCTCAGGTGCTTGGATAGAGAACCCTTGGCCCCAACAGGAGGAAGTTCAGAAGTAGCCTTGACAGCAGGAAAAGTCTTCTGGCCACTGGCACTCCGGAGCCTTAACCGAATGTTTCGAGGGGTCGGGAGCACCTTAGGGCCGCTGACCTGGGCTGCTTTCCGTTTATGGATCAAGCGGGTCTCCAGGTCCTCGTCATCTTCAACATTACTAGAACTTTTCATCCGATGGGAACACTGAGAATCTTCCTTCCCGTCAGAAGAACCCTCTTCATCTTTTCCTTCAGCAGCAGAGTCCCCGGCTTAAACAGAACTTTCAGGGACCTTCTTCTCCACACCTCGGCTCATACTTGGCTCAACCTTATCACCCACCATGAACTTAACATCCCTACAATCCCCCTGGAGTAAGCCCCACAGAGTCATCTCTGTAGAAAAACAACACAAGAGAAGACTACCCAAATCCATAAACTTCTAAAAAGAAAGAAAAGGAAAGAAGAACAAACATAACTAGTCAAGGGGGCAGGGAATACCTTTCTTTCCAAAGAAAGCTTTTGGCCGGAGTGAGTAAAAGGGGCTCAAGCCCCCCATGGCCAGTACCCCCTCGGGGAATATGAAGGCCCTTGTAGGATTCTCATGCATCCTTTTCCATTGAACGATTTCATCAGCGGACAAGACCGGGACACTGTCTTCAATAGCCGCTTTCGGATCTCTCAGGGGCGGCGAATCTGGTATCATAGTAGCGGAAACAAAGATAAATTGGCTTTTCCACTCCTTAAGGTAAGTGGAAGTAGGCATGAAAGAATAACAGGGAGGGGATACACTGTCTTTTCGCTTGGCAAAGGTGAACCAGTGACCATCAGAGATCAACTTGTAAAACATGCAAAACAAAGGAACTTGTTGGTGCACTACATCTTTCGACTTCGTCTTGTATCGAGTCTTACATTGTATTGTATAGATTAGGGCACGATTTACGAGAAAACAGTAGGTTATATGTGTTTAGAGAGCTAGTTTTGCTTATATGGTCATTTGTATAGGTTTCGCTTATTTGGTCAGTAGTTTCGCTTATTCGTACACTTGAGGTTCCGCTTTTGTGGACGCGTACGTATAAGCAAAACCTCATCACCTATATAAACCTTAGAAGCGAAATCATTTGTAACTTTCGGATTCCATACCGAAGTGCTGCCGGTGTGAAGAACTGTGTGTAATCTTGTGTTAATCAATACAACTAGCAGTTTTATTGAAGAATCAGCTATTTCTATCTACGTTTCTTGTTATTCCGCACCTAAAACATAGAAGAACGCCTCTGAACGACTCGTTCGGGTCAATTCTCGATCCTACAAGTGGTATCAGATCTTGGGAGGAGGTTTTCTGCAGAATATAGCTGGATTTCATCGAGTTTTCTTACTTCTACACCTTCTTTCTTCACTTCAGAAGATTTTAACGGTCAAAATTCGCTCAAAATTTCACAGATTGTGTGTTATTGGACATTAACAAACCCTAGAATGTTTCGGACCAAATTACAGACTAAAAATGGACAAAATGATCTTCGGATGGGGTTTCGCTTATTCAGACAGTGACTAGTTTCGCTTTTGTGTCACAAGCATTATAAGGTTTCGCTCCAAGGATTATCATAGTTACGCTTTTGTGTCACAAAATTAAAAGGTTTCGCTCCAAATATACTTGGTAGTTTCGCTCGTGTGTCACAGTAAGTAAGGTTCCGCTCCAAAATCATCAAGGTTCCGCTTATAAGGTTCTGCTCTTGTGAACCATATTAGTTTTGCTCCAAGTACACATTAGAGGTTCCGCTCCAAAGGGACTAGAGGTTTCGCTCTTGAGACACCTAGTTGAGGTTTCACTTGTAAAGACTCTCATGTTCCGCTTTTGTGAACAATATCTAGTTCTGCTCATAAAGACATCAGAAGGTTCCGCTCTTGTGTCATCTGGTTTCGCTTCAAAGATCATCTAAGGCATAGTTTCGCTTATCTGGTCATCTGGGTTTCGCTTTTAGTGCACGATCACTTGGTTTCGCTTTTGTGTCACCTTTTTACCATATTTCGCTTATTTGTCACTATTCTTGGAAAACGCGCTAAGTCATCATGGATACTATCATGGATACTGAATTTTACAACGCGTTCGCAACACCGTCTGCTCAGCTGCTATTGCTCAAGCTATGAACCTTGAAAATGAGACGGGAACCACCCAAAAGCCCCCGAAATTGATGAGTATTGAAGAATACTTCGGGTGGAAAGATCGATTCGAGAATTGGGTTCAAGCGAATCATCTCAGGTCTTGGGAATGCATACTGAAGAAATACGTGTTACCGAGAACAGAGTTGCAAGTTCTGAAAGAGTTATCTGAGTTTACAGATCAAGAACGGGTAATGTACAAAGCAGAAAAGATGATGATCAGTCTGCTTCAACAAGCGATCAAGGAAGATATCTTCATTCTGTTACAACACGATAAAACTGCAAAGTCAATCTGGGATGCACTTCGTGTTAAGTTTGAGGGTAGCGAGAACATGATAAAGAGTAAAAAGGCGTTGCTAAAGAAAGAATTTGATCTGTTCAGCAGTCTACCGGGTGAAGACATGAAGAAGCTGATTGAGAGATACTGTCACTTAGTACGATCGATGTCAATGTTGAGTATTACAAAAGATCGTGAAGAGTGGGTGGATAAGCTGGCTGATGCGTTACCTCAGAAGGAGTGGGGAACGTATTTGATGATATTGAAGAACACGGGTGTTTATGACGGGCTGACGATTTCACAGTTCATTGAGAAGATCGAGAGTCAAGATTTGGAACAGCAAAAGATCGCCAGGATGAACAGTCCGAGTGGTCAACAAGATGTAAAAATGTATTATAAAGGGAGTGTTCCAGTTCCAAAATCGGAGAAAAGTCCGAAAATCCAGACTGCGTTTAGTGCTGGAGATTCTACAGAAAAGGTTGATCAGAGTTCAACAAAGAGCAGCAGTGGATTTTCGTCATTTCCGAGTGTCAATCCTAAAGAGTCAAATACAAGCTTTCAGTCTCAAGGCACAAAGACAGGAAATGGTTACGTGATTCAATGCAACATTGCTCTAAATCTTCCAGAAAGTCAGTGTTTTTCTGAGGAAACTGCAAAAGACCACATGGCTCTACTTGGTTCTGTATTGTTATCTTATGAAGGTCTTGTTGCTGGTCGGATCGGGAATCCTATGCTCACTAAAGAGGATTACGATCAGATAGACGCCGAAGAGATGGAACTGATGGATATCAAATGGTGTCTTGCTAGTGTTCTTCGCCGTGCTGAAAAGTTCAAAACAATTACCGGGAGAAACGACTTTCTCGATGCTCATGTATCTACTTTAGGTTTTGATAAATCTAAAGTTACTTGTTTTCGGTGCAGGGAGAAAGGCCATTTCAAACGGGAGTGCAAGGGAAGAGAAGCTAGTGGTGCTCAGAATCCATTCGGAAAAGACGATTACTACCGGAAAGCCATTTATCAGCAGGTTGGTCAATCATAAGATTCACAGACGGCTCATGGTAGGAAGATTGAGGATTCAAAGAGAGCGTGTTTAGGAGATTTCAGCTGGAATAAATTCATAACATCTGACAGCAAAGCATGTATAGTTGATCAAGATGATGAAAGGTTACCTGAAGGGTTCAGCTGGGATATGTTTGTGGATGAGAATGGTGATTACAAAGCTTTCATCGCCAAGATTGTGAGAGAGCCAGACTTGTTTGCCACCTGGATGAAGTCTATCGGTGTAACTGTCAAGTCTATTAATTCTGATGAAAGTTCATTTAGTGGTGATGATAGTGTACAGAGTTCTGATGAGAGTGAACTAAATGATGTTAGTTCAGTAAAAGAAGCTGTTTTTGATCAAACTCCATCTGTATCTGATGTGTCAGATGTTGATTCTGAAAAATCTGCAAAGTTTGATCATTCGCCTGTTGACAGCAGTAGTGATGATGAGGAGGAGAAACATATTAATGTTGCTAAATCTCATTTATCTCCTGAAAGTTTTCATTTCTATTTTGCAGATCGTATAGAGAAGCTGAAGGCAAAAAGAGCTGAAAAGGAACAAATGGAAATGAAGACTGAAAGTGTTGATGAGGAGAATGTTAAAACTGAGCAAGTGGTTGAAGAAAAGATGTCTGAAGCTGAGAAGGTGATCGAAGTAGAAAAGGTGGTTGAAGTGGTGAAAACAATCGAGATTGAGAAGATTGTTGAAGTAGTTAAGCCTTGTGAGAAGTGTTTGGAAGCTTGCAAGGAATGTGCTGCAAAAGACGATATTATTGCAAAGTATGAAAAGAAGAAGGAGCAGTTACTGTTCAACCTCAATTATGTTAAAGAATCTTATGATGTCTTGAACAAAACAGTAACTAGTCTCCAAAAGACAAACACTGAAAGAGAACAAGCACTGACGATGATGAATGCGGTTATGATGTCAAAACAAAAGGCGATAAACTTTTACATCGAAGAAAGTGCTAAATGGAAGCAAGAGTTGGAGACAGAGAAGATTGAGAATGAGAGAATCAAACGGTTATTGCAAAGTTATACTAGTTCTGATTATCTTATTGATCGTATTTACCCAACTGTTGTAGGAATGGAAGCTTTTCAAGATGAGAAGCCGAAGAAAAAGAATGACAGTGGTAAGAAATTGACCGTTAAATACAACAAGTGTCCACCTCCAATCTGGGAAGGGTATTCACCAAGAAAACCAAATGAGGAGCAACTTGAAAAGGCAGTCAATATTAAGCTAAAAACCGACACAATTGACGAATTACCAGAAAATATTGATGTCACGTTCACCTTGTCTGACACTGATCATGAGTCTAGATTAATCAAAAAGGTGGCCGATCAGGTGTTGGATACTGATGAGGATGAGTCAAATTCTGAGTCTGGAGGGTCAAGTTCGTCAGTCAACAGTTCAAATTCGTCGGTCAAACGGTCTTATAGTAAAGAGTTTTTATTATCGAAAGCAAATTTGGATGATGAAACGTTTGAAGTGGCATATACTTTAAATGATTCGGACAAATTATATTCTGACAAAGAATTTCCAATAAGAAGTGTTCGTTTTGACAGGATCAAAAAGATTTTCAAAATGACAGAAATTAATATTTCTGAAATAAAAGATTTTTATCTTACTGAAAAACCTAAAAAATACACTTCAAGAGTTCAGCAACGTTTAAACAAGAAAAAGGCTTCAATTCTGGTTCGGGTTCTCAAAAGAAGTCAAACCAAAATCGTAGCTACAAAAAGAAAGGTTTAGGTTTTATTCCATTAGAAAATGATAAAAATTTGAAAAATTCTAAAACAAAAACAGAATTTGTTTCAGGAGGAAGTTTTGAGGATGAGCAGAAGAAAACGTTTTGGGGACAGTCAAACCAAGAGTTTCTTGCTGAGAGGAAAAAGAATGAAACTAAAGTGTTTCATCAAAGAGAGACTCGTACCTGTTACAAATGCAATGAAGCTGGTCACATTGCATGGAACTGTCAGAAGAATGTTAAAACAAAACAGGGAGTTTCTAAGAAATTGAAAGAAAAGATTGTTGCTGTTGAACCACCAACGGAAAACTTCAAAGTGTTTGAAAATTCGATTTATGAAGTTGGTGAATGTTCGAAAAATGTTTGTAAACAGAAAGCTGAAAACAACCAAGTGTGGGTTGTTAAAAAGGTAGGTGTAAAGGTTGGTGATGAATCTGGTTCCACAAAGCCAGAGGAGCCACAAGGTGAGGTGAAGATTTCAGTGAATGATGATGACTTTCCATCACTGAAGTTTGAGGAAGTTAAAAAGAAAGTTGGAAAAACTGAGATTTCAAAACAGTTTTACAATGAGAAAAAAGATTTTGATGTCGAGAAAACATTCAACAGGAATGTTAAAAAGATATTTGGGAAAATGTTGAGTGGGAAGGCAAAGGGGGTTAAAGATTTTTACGCAACTAAAAAGGCGACATACAACCCCACTGCGCAAGAACTCAAAGCCATCAAGTCTGAGAAGACTTGGATGGAAGTTTGCTTCCTATGATAGTCTTAGGACTATGCCGGAGATCCCAAGTTTATATCGTGGATCAGGAATCGGCATCATTCATGTTTTACATAAGTTTGTTTGAAAGTTTGTTTGAAAGTTTTGAATGAGTTTTCATTTTGCAGGTGAAAGGACTACGCCGGAGATCCCAAGTTTATATCGTGGATCAGGAATCGGCATTATTCTAGTGTTTGAAAAGTTTGTTTAAAAGATTTTGAATGAAATTATATTTTACAGGTGAAAGGACTACGCCGGAGCTTCCAGGTTGGTAAGAGAGAAGCAGGAATCGACATCTTTGTGATCAATTCTACAAGTGGTAGACTGGTGATGTAGACGTAACATTCCTACATCTGATATTGCTTGGTCATATCTACGAGTGGTATTGTGTTTATAAGTGGTATTTTTACTTGTACTGTTATTTTGATGATATTTGCAAGTAGTAAAGAAGTTGCTTAATTGCAAATGGTAAATCAGGGATATTAACTTGTACTTGATTTACTACATACTCGTGGTTGAGAGACAGATTGATAAACCACATCCCCGATTTTAACAAGTGATAAACCTACAAATGATTTTCTATCAAACCTACAAATGGTTAAAACAAACTCATTTTCCGGAAAAATCATTTTGATTAAAATAAACTTAAGTGTTTTGAAATCTAAAATGAGAAAATGGTTTGTGATAGGGGGAGTTCGGATTGTTTATGCCGAGTGAGTGGCGAATTGATGTGATTCGGTGTTGGTTGTCAAATTTCTGTATAGTTTGTGTTGTGTTTTATATTTCAAGTGAGTCTAGAGTTTAGTAGTTTTTCAATTTTTCTTTAATGTGTTTGCATTTTAGGGGGAGTAGAAATTTTTCAGAAAATCCAAAAACATTAAAAAATTTGAAAAATACAAAAACATGATAAAATTCAAAAAAATATAGAAATTTTTCAGAAAATCCAAAAACATTAGAAAATTTGAAAAATACAAAAACATGATAAAATTCAAAAATGAGTTTTGCTATGAATAGAGGAAATGATAGTACATCAGTGGCTGTCACAACATGCTAAAGAAATTTAATGATAAAATGTGATAAACAATCTCACTGCGGATGTGTCAGTAGGTTTTTGCACATTTAGTAAATTGTGACGAGATATAAACCTAAAATTCAAACTTGCTTATTCTGTGGGTTAACAAAACTGCTTGGATATATAGATAACCCCTGAAATCTTGTTTGAAAGGTCCCTTATTCTGAGATACTAGGTCTTTATGCTCAGTGATATCTGGGGTATTATCCCGGGACTTCTGCTATATGGAAGTACTGACCTAGTCCCTGGATAATGCTTTCCGCATTATGCTTGAAACATAGCATCGCCCTCAGCATGCTAATGAAACAATAAAATTGATAGTCGCTGCTGTTGAAATCAAAAGATCCTCTAAAGGGGTCACACCGTAAAGTCGAAGCCGTCATCTCTCTGCGTATACGGAAGTATCGACCTGAGCTCTCACGGCCCTCGCATCTAATCCCTATACAGATATCATCTGTGGTATACTCACCTGTAAGACTGAATATTGGGATCTGGATACGGGAGTATACACAAGTAGTGGGACACACGGATAAGTTTAAGTTCTTAAAACATTAATATCGTATCTCGGATCAGTTGAAATTTGTGTGAGAATTTAAATGGACAAATATACTGACAATCTAGGTGAATTGTTTAGAACTTAAAATGTAATCAGCTTAACGGTGTTGGTGACATGTCTCATAAACTGATATGATCCTCTTACGCAAACTCATAAAAATATTGTCTGTAATATTTCTTTTTGCATTCTTTCCGATCTTACAAGTGGTGTCATTTACTTGTTTTTAGAAAACCCAAAAAGATTTTGTATGTGTTTTAGCAAAAACTTTTGAAAAGTCAAAAAGATTTTCGACAACTGATATCGGAAAGCTGATTTTCAAAATTCCGAGTGCTAGACATGATGACATTGTTGTGAGGGGGAGCATACTTTGAAATACAAAATATTTTTGTAATCAACAAGTGGTTTATCAAAGTGAGTTATGTTTGAGGGGGAGTATGTGTTGGTTCATATGTTTATGGGAGAGAATCATCTGACTAGATCAGAATTGGTGCACAACATGTTATAAATTGTAGAAAATTTATTTCTGGGTTAAGAATGTGCAGGATAAGATGAGCCAGGCTATTCGATCCTGATATCAAAGTCAGATGAAAGCCAGGGTTCAATCTTGGAATATGAAGAACCAGACAACGATCCTGATTCAGATGTTGCTGAAGAACAAAGGAATGCCAACAAATCGAAAGGGGGAGTCTGAAGATTTTCAAGCAACTATTGCTGAAAAGGGGAGTCTGTTGGTGAAGATAGAGAAAAGCCCAGAGACTGATCAAGACTGAAGATGTGAAGACACAACTTTGTCGTAACTCGATAGTCGACTCGTCAACATCTAAGGGGGAGTCTGTTGGTGCACTACATCTGTCGACTTCGTGTTGTATCGAGTCTTACATTGTATTGTATAGATTAGAGCACGATTTACGAGAAAACAGTAGGTTATATGTGTTTAGAGAGCTAGTTTCACTTATATGGTCATTTGTATAGGTTTCGCTTATTTGGTCAGTAGTTTCGCTTATTCGTACACTTGAGGTTCCGCTTTTGTGGACGTGTACGTATAAGCGAAACCTCATCACCTATATAAACCTTAGAAGCGAAATCATTTGTAACTTTCCGGATTCCATACCAAAGTGCTGCCGGTGTGAAGAACCACGTGTAATCTTGTGTTAATCAATACAACTAGCAGTTTTATTGAAGAATCAGCTATTTCTATCTACGTTGCTTGTTATTCCGCACCTGAAACATAGAAGAACGCCTCTGAACGACTCGTTCGGGTCAATTCTCGATCCTACAAGATTAACACAATAATTGACCCGAACGAGTCGTTCAGAGGCGTTCTTCTATGTTTCAGGTGCGGAATAACAAGAAACGTAGATAGAAATAATTGATTCTTCAATAAAACTGCTAGTTGTATTGATTAACACAAGATTACACGCAGTTCTTCACACCGGCAGCACTTCGGTATGGAATCCGGAAAGTTACAAATGATTTCGCTTCTAAGGTTTATATAGGTGATGAGGTTTCGCTTATACGTACACGTCCACAAAAGCGGAACCTCAAGTGTACGAATAAGCGAAACTACTGACCAAATAAGCGAAACCTATACAGATGACCATATAAGCGAAACTAGCTCTCTAAACACATATAACCTACTATTTTCTCGTAAATCGTGCCCTAATCTATACAATACAATGTAAGACTCGATACAAGACGAAGTCGACAGATGTAGTGCACCAACAGAACTGATGGTTCGGAAACCGCCACACACAATAATTCAAAATGGACAACCCTCATGAACCCTTGAGGGTGCAGTTGTGAGAAATGGACTCCAAAATGCCTCAAAAGGTCCACTTTAAAAGCCGAAAGAGGGTAACGGACACCACAGGATGAGAATGACAAAGTGTAGATGACGATTCTATCAGGGGTACACTCCGCTGACTCATCCGATCCGGGCAGAGTTGGGGAAAACACTCTGGGATCTTGTAAGCATCAACAAAGGCCTCAAGATCCTTTATCGCCAGGACTGAACGGATCGAGGAATGGCTAGTACGGCTCATTGTAAACCGGAAATATGATCGGAAAATGGTTAGTGAAAAAAGGGAAAGAGAGAATTGTGAAGAAGTGTGATAGAAGTTAGAGGAAAAAGACGAGGCAATAAGGGTTTTAAAGGAAATAACTGACACATGGAAAGGAAACCGTCACATCACCACTTTTTGAAAATTAAAAACCGTTCTGAGCACGTGCATTACGAAGGCTATCCCAAGCCGTTGATTTTTTATACTTAATGACCCTCGGGAAACAAGGAGGGCATGTAATCATTAAGGGAAGTTGGGCCCACACTCCTAGCCCAAGAAGACTAACTTCATCAACAGCCATGATACAGCCTCGGATCATGAGACTCAAAGTCTCAGAACCAGGGACTAGAGATGACTTGACGATGGGCCAACCGGTTGCCCTACTTGACCCGTCTTGGGCTTCAATCATTTGGGCCTAACTGTTAAGGCCCAAGGCCAAGGCTTTTTTCTTAAAGGCCTCACATATGTAAAATGAGCGGGAAAATTAGAGAAAAGGATCCAAGGGTGTTGCAGAACATTAAATGTTTGACTGATAAGGGGAAAACATTGCCGGAAACACAGTACAACCAAGCTGGCCTCATTAAATGAAGCCAGCGATCTTACTGTTGGGGCTCAGACATGTGTCTGAGTCCCCTAAAGGCAGCCAGATACCGATAGGTCGCCTCGGTGCCATTTTCCAAGGGAGATAAGCTATCTCCTTTATATAAGGAAGGTGAACATCTGTTCACAACACAAGGTAACTCTCACTTAATGCTCTCATTTACTCCGACCATCATACATCCTCATTAAATTCTGATATAATAACCAGCTTATCAGTATCCACACCACAGAGAATATTCCGGCGATCATACTCGTCGGAATAGGCTGTTCCTTTATCTCCGGCAAGTTTATTTATTCTCACACCGAAGCTTGGTCATGGATCCCCCTCCCAGGGCCCTCCGTGATGAAGCTAACGGTTTTCTGTTTTGTAGAAGACGAAGACTGGGGCATTACAACGTCAGCGAGATTCTTTAGACGTTACCAGTGATTTGAGGATTCGACGCCTACATAAACTACATAAACTGAAGTTTGGAACCCTTATTTATAGTTACCGAACAGGTGCATCCTTTAATGGATACGACGTTCTATGAAGAGATGTATCTCTTCCTTGATAACCGTTCATGCGGTTATATGTTGTTCGTATAACCGAGGCCCAAGCCTCAACGACCCAACTTGAAACAAACCTATCGGACTCTAGTGTTTCGACCCAATACAAATTGTATGTGGCCTGCGGCCGAAATAGAAATAACAAACATAAAAACCAAATTATTCGACCTAACATACTAATAAACATAAACACAACTAGGAAATGTCAAGAGGTGAAGTTGGTAATGAAGAGTTCATTATTTCCGGTGATAATGATGTCGTCAACATAAACAAGGAGATAAATTAAGATGCCTTGATGATTGTATACGAACAAGGAGGGATCAGCTCTACTGTTTTGAAAGCCACAATGAAGTAGAAATGTGCTTAAGCAGTGAAACCAAGCACATAGTGCTTGTTTTAAGCCGTAGAGAACATGACTTAGTTTGTACACATGGGTTAGTTTTTTGGGATCTTCAAAACCGGAGGTTGTTCCATGAAGATTGTTTCGGTGAGATGTTCATTTAGAAACACATTATTGATGTCTAATTGATGGAGTTTCCATTTGTTAATTGTGGCGAGACAAAGGACTACTCGGATGGTGGAAGACTTGACAACCTTGCTAAAAGTGTGTGAGAAATCAATTGTCGGCATTTGGGTTAAGCCTTGAGCTACGAGTCTAGCTTTGTAGCGATCTAGAGATCCATCAGATTTATATTTGATTCTATAAATCCATTTAGATCCAATGATGTTGGTGCTAGAATGGCGGGGAACAAGAGTCCAAGTTTTATTTTCAAGTATTGCTTTGAGTTCATCATGCATGGCTTGAATCTACGTGGAATTTTTTAGAGTTGTTTTGATGCCCCTTGGTACATGAGAGGAGAAGAGAGAGTGATGTAGTTGATGGGTAGAGACTTGTGAAAGGTCGACATAATGTTTTGGTTTAAAAATTCCATCTTTTGACCGAGTGATCATGGGGTGGGAGTTGATGGGTTGGTTTTCGGTCATGGGTTGGGAGTCGATAACCATCGGTTGATGGCACTGGTGCAGGTCCCCAAAGGTCACAGTGGATGAGGTCAAAGGTCTTATGTCAGAGAATTTGCTAGAATGTTCCTAAGTCCGAATTTGTTAAAGGATGTTATCTGAATTTGTGAGGCTTTTTGGCTGTCCGGATTTTCAATTTTGTACACCATCCGAATTTGTATAACCTTTTCCCTGTCCGAATTTGTTGAGTAGTCAACTTGTCCGAATTTATTGCTCATTGTGTCAAGGTTTGGTGGTTTTATTTGGATCCGAGTTTGTGAGTGTGAAAGCTGTCTGAATTTGTTAGGGTTATTACCTAGTCCGAATTTGTTATTTATGTTACTTGTCCGAATATAAAGGTTTGTAAGGGTTTGTTCATTCCCTTGTCCGAATTTAAAGCTTGTAAGGATTTGTTCACTTTCATCCTTATCCGAATTTAAAGGTTGTAAGGATTTGTTTATTCCCTTGTCCGAATTTAAAGGTTCTAAGGATTTGTGAGTTTGTCCGAATTTAAGAGTTTGTAAGGATTTGTGAGTTTGTCAGGATTTGTTCATTCCCCTTGCAAGGATTTTTTTCATTCTCTTTGTAAGGATTTGTTCATTCTCCTTGTAAGGATTTCTTCATTCTCCTTGTCCGAATTTGTAAGGATTTATTCATTCACCTCTGTAGGATTTGTTCACTCTCCTTTGTAAGGGTTTGTTCATTCTTCCTTGTCCGAATTTGTAAAGATTTGCTCATTCCTCCTTGTCCGAATTTATTGTTTCTTTATGTTTCAGGGTTTGTTTTGAATCCAAATTTTGTTAGTTTTTACTTGTAAAGTCCGAATTTATGGGTTATATTCGGAATTTTTGAGTTATATTCGGTTTCTAGATTCTCGGTATACGGATTTGGTCCGTACTAGAGTTTTCGGACAATTTGGGACTTTTTTGGGAATTCGAAGAGATACGAAGGCGACATGGCCTGGACGTTGACAATTTACAAAGAAAGAGGGGGAGTAAAAATTTCCTATTTTCTTCGTAAATCTAAAGTTTGTGCGTAAAAAAGCTCATGTGAGATGGAGTTTTGTCAAGTGTGTTTGTGTTTTTAATCAAGTATTAACGTGATGAAGTTGATTTCTCTGGTGACGACTAGTTAAAGAATATTGGTTTCTTGGTCCCTATTCCAAGACGGTTGCTAGTCTGTTCTCGAAATAATGTGGTGCTTCTTGATTTGAGGGGAAGATCGGAGATGAAAGCCATCGAGGATTCAGTGGATTCGTGAAGATAGGACATTGATTCATGAAGATTCGTGACGAGATGAGATCATACATGAAGGGTCGAATACTTTTGATCAAGATGGTGGATGTACTTTTACAAAGTTCAGTTTGTTATTAACTTATTGAACTGACTTAATTTCTTTGAGGAATTTGAAGTGTTCATTGTTGGGCATTGGAAATCCAATATTTCTTTCTTCTTCCGGTTAGGTTTGATGATTAAGGTTTCGAGCGATATTCTTACATTTGGTTGTAAGTTGGTTCGCGTTAAATTTATTCGGGAGTAGTTTGAGGGGAAGGATCTACAGTGTTTGATGTTGGATTCTTCAGGTTTCACAAAGCGGCCATTTAAGTGATCGTCAGCAAGTCTTTCGCTAGAAGGGTTGAAGATCGACGTGCTCTGCCGGAAAGATCAAGTCTCAGCCAAAGTAGAAAGCATGCATGACATCATCAGTCAAGGGGGAGTCTGTAAGTGCAGTTTCCGGTGACTGAAGATTATCGATGCTACACAGTACTTAAAGCAACAGTTAAAGGGGAGTTTGTAAGTGCAGCTCTTGCTGGGTAACTGTGCTTTATCAGTTCTAGCCAACAAAATCAAAGGTTCAAGTCAACAAAGTCAAACGAGTTGAAGCATGATGGAGTCCGAATTTAGATGTAAATTCGGATATCTTGTTTGAGTTTGTTTTGTGAGTTTATTGGTAGAGTTTGTTGAGAGAGTTTATTGAGAGAGTTTGTTGAGAGAGTTTATTTTCCGTATTTGTTTATGTAACTAATTCATACTAGGTTATTTTGTAAAGACTTATGGAGTCCGAGTTTGTTGGGTTTGCCCTAGCCTATATATATGTGTGTATAGGTTAGATTAGAAAACAAGCTTGGTGCAACTCTCACAAACCCCAGTAATCCCTCAACAATGTGTGCACATTCTAGAGAGAGTGACTATGTGTTAGTGAGAGAAAGCTAGGTTTAGATCTTTGTGATCTAAACCCGCTTGTAGATGATGTATACTCTTTCGGTTTATGTAATCTGTGATGACTTATTCAATAATAAAGGGTTTCATCTTCTACATCTTTCTATCTTGTTTGTTCATGTTGTTTTCACGTCTATCTTGTTTGTTTATGTTGTTTTTGTTGGGATTGAACCCTAACAGAGGAATAGATAATGTAAAGCCAAAACCGGATCCCATCAGTGGACACTTAATAAGCAGCAGTTTACTCTAATCTCTCCCCTTGACAGTGGTTATCTAACAGCTGATGGATGATTAAGTGCTGCTCAACTACAACAACTGATAAACCAAACTCTGATGATTATCTAACAACTGCTGAAGACAAACTCTGTTGCTCTATCTACTGCTGTATCCTAAGTACTGCTGAAGACTCAAGCACTGCCCTCTCAAAGACTGATCACCTTTGAAGAAAGCACTGAAGACTCAACATCTGTGCTAAGGCTACAACAGTGGAACGTGAAGCAGTAGTTTCCTTATGTTTTGTACTTTAGTGATTATCAGATGTTACATAACAGTAGTTTGTATAGAACAGTATTTATAGTTTGTTAGGTCGTTAGATGTCACTATCATGGTGACGTCAGCTGAAGCATATCAGTAGTTTGGTTTGCCTATAAGTATGACAGTACTCTGTACTGTTACACTTGATCGTTTTGAGTGAGTTTTTCTCCTCAATTCATCCTTTCATCTTGTGCAACCAACTCTGGTATATCAGGCTGAGGGGGAGTTTAGATTGTAAGCTTGCACTGTAATCTTTTGCTTTTATGTAAATCTTTTGACTCAATGAAAAGCAACTGTTTATCAATCTACACTTTCCTTTGTTTGTGTTTACAAAGTTTGCTACTCATTTCCGCTGCACTTATTCGTTTTATGCGAACAAACACAATCACAGACAGCCTCAGATCCTAACAATTGGTATCAGAGCTTGGACAGTCAAATTCGATCTTACAATCAATTTGACATAACAGTTCAGCTCAAAATTCATTGATGCTAAGGTTGGTTGTATCCAGTTGAAAAACAGAGTAACGAGTGAATCATGGTTAAATGAATATTCAAATACTCTGAAAATCAACCAAGATGTCATATGACATACAAATCTCACACAACAAGCATTTTCATACATATGTCACTCATAGTTTTCAGATCTGTAAAATATCTGATAAATTATGGGATCGTTCGATGTCTTCAAAATTGATTTCAATTGTTGTGTTGATTTTTGTGATGTTTAGTCAAAATTTCTCATGTGTTCAAAGGCAGGTTGAGAACCTTCAAAAGGACCAAATCAATTTTGTCCAAAACACATTGAGAAAATAAGGTGTCAAATCTGTCCTGATCATAAGTAATGTGAGATGTGAAATAAAACATGATCAAACATGGTCAGATCTCTCAAAACATTGCTTCAAAATGATTATGGACAAAGTATGTTCAAAATATAATCTCCTAGTGAGTATTTCTGAACATATGGATAAACAGGGTATAAAGGGAAAAGGAAAATGAACAAATCTTAAAGTGTGGCTATCTCAAACTTTTGAAATCAAAAGCAAAAGAGTATAAGCATAAAACACTCTTGAGGTTCAAATTAGATCATTAGTGGTCATTGTGCAACTGTGTGCATTCATCAATACAGGAATTGTTCTGGTAACAATAGCATCTTCAGTGATGGTGCTTAAAAGGAATTTACAATCAATTGACAAGAAATTGACCCAAACAATGGTCAAAATAACTTGAGAATGATATGATCATGAATTTACTGAAAAATTGTCGGATCCTTTTGATTATTTTCAAAACTTCCTTTGATTTTTGTTAAGGTGTTTTCTTCTAAAATAAAAACCAGATATATTTCATTCCTTTATGAAATATATTTTGTTCTTTTACTCATTTTTAATAGTAAAAGCTCATCTCTGGTCAGGATGTAATTTCCTTATTTTTTTGTGAAATTACTATCCTTAAATCTGGTCAAAAGGAAATGACATACATACCAAGGTCAAGTTGAGCTCAAGTTAGGTTATCACTTATCATAAATTGATTGTAAATTGACTTAGACTACTGAGATACTCATGCTCTAGTTCAGGTAATTAGACACAAAATGAGCAGCTCATGTAGAAATGTCTTCATCATCTAGGATGCTAAACCTTTGTCTAAATAATAGACACTTGGCAAAACCTAGAACAAAAAATTCCTGTAAACAACTGCTGGCAATTTAATCTTGATAATTTACATCTAAAATGTATTTTGTTAAGAATAGCATTTCAAATGCTCAAACAGATGTTAGATAAGATACTGTGCTTTCACAAAGCAAAATCAAGTTCTACATCTGAACAAGCAGATGCTAACATTTTTGTCAAGAGATGAAACACTTCTGCACTATCAGTTGTTGAGACAAAAATCTTCATTATTCTACCACTGGTGTATCTAAAATGATGTTGTGCTTTAACATCTGCTCTCTAAAGTTTGTCCACTGCTAAAGTGTCAACCTCTGCTCTTCAAAAACACTGATGTTTAAAATCATTGTTTCATCCACTGATACATCCACTGTTTCATTTTATTACCATTGTAACTACTGATACTTGCTCCATCAGTAGTTGTCAAAACAACTGTCCTCCATTATTTACCATTCCATCAAATGCTTGACACGTGGTCAGTTTTTAGCCTTCGGATCAAAAATAACCGCTGCCACATCAGCAATCACTTTTTCCCTAAATAAAACCCTGATTAAATCCAAACAGGGTTTTACTGTCGAATTGAATTCCAAAAGTTCTCTTCTCATAGCAGTTTCCCTCTCATAACTCCAAAAACTTCTTCGATCTTCTTCATCCAAAATGACGAAACCAAAATCGAAATCAAAAACAAAACCATCATCTTCCTCCACACCAGCAGATGCCACTCAAATGGCTGCTGAAACACCGGAGATTCGCTACAAAGCTCCACACAACTATGTAGGTATACTCACAAAACCTACCGATAACCACACTTTCGACTCCATCCTTGACATCCTTTCTGCATCAAAGTACAAAACTTTGATAACAGCAGACGCTCCTATTTACCTTGATACCCAGAGAGAGTTCTGGAAAAATGCCACCCTTGAAAAACATGGAGACATCATCGCCGCCATCAACTCCTCGATACAGGGTAAGAAGGTAAAAATCTCACCAAAATCCATCTCTGAAACCTTTAAACTCGATGATTTAAATGGAAAAACCTCTTTTACAAAAGACGAGTTGGTAAAGGATTTAATGAAAAGGGGCTATGCAGAACAACCAAACAGGGACACCCTACAAAAGGGTTACTTCCCTTCTGCACCCAGATTTTTATTCCACACACTGCTCATGTGTGTTTCAAATAAAACAACGTCCTTCAATGAGATACCAACAAAAATCCAATGCCTGGGGTATGCAATTTTGAACAATGAAAACTATAACTACTCCCATGAAATATTTGATGATTTGGTAAAGAACGTTGATAATAAGGCATTTCTGCTCTTTCCGAGGTTTCTAAGTTACTATTTTGAACAAAAATTTGTCGAGAAAGAGGCAGAAGTGCCCAAACAAGGTGTCTCATTCAAAATAAACTGTTTAACAATAGAAACTTTTTCAAGAATGATGGCACCAATAAAATTAAAAACAAAAGAGGCAGAGCAGATTTTAGAAACTGCCACTGACCCTCAAGAAACCACTGCTGAGCCCACTGCTCCAGGTGATCAGAGTAGCACACCCACTGCTCTGAAACCCACACCTGCCACCACCAAAAAGACCAAAAGAAAACCATCCAGAAAACCCACCAAACCCAAAACAAAGGCAACTCTGGAAGATGAGATCCCAGAGCATCTGCCAGTGACAGCACAAAAGTCACAAGAAACCACTGCTGCTACTTCCTCACAGCAGTTGGTAGAAAGATCTCAACCCCAGCCTCAAACTCCTCTTGCATCCTCACAAAAGGATCAAGTTATAAGCACAGGGACACCACAATATGAAGCTCTAGGTCCACTCGGATCTATCTTCCACAGTCCTGATCCCAAGGACATGTCTCTTTCTACACCCATACCCTCACCAATCATAATGCCACAATCAATAATACCCCTGTTGCATGCAGTTGATATTGCACAGACACAAACCAGTTCCTCTCAATCGCCCATTACTGAGAGCATACCTCCACAAGTGACTGGGTCTGATGTTAATACCTCTGTTATCCAAGCAACAGTTGAGGAGGTTACACCCCTGAGTTACAAGTAACTCTCGGTGGTAGTTAAAGTGGAGCAGCAACTACAACTGATGGATCAACAGATCTTCAGTTGGACAGTTGTTACATAACTAAGACTCCCTTGAAGGCAATTTCTTCCATGGCAACATCGGTAACCACCAGTAAGTTATCTTTAGCTGCTGGTAACATCAAAGGTTTATCGGTTGCTGAAGAAAGAAGTCCCCAGTACCAAGAAAAAGGGGCATCAATGGATGACTTTTGGGCTACAGCTCCTAAGTCACACATTGATACAACCACTGCTGGTGGGGATTTAGATGATCCTGTTAATTCAGGTGATGATTCAAAATACAATGAATTGACGGCCAGAGTTGAAAATCTAGAATCTTCTGTTGCCGAAATAAAAGATATGGTGCAGCAGCTGTTAGAAGCTCAAATAGCCCAATCTTCTGTTCCTCCTGCTCAAGCACCTACTCCACAAGCACTTGCTGCAAATGAGCTTTGGAATATCTTCCAACCCATGCTTGAACAACAGCAACAAATGGCTGATAAAAAGCATGCTCTTCAAGTAAAAATGCTGACCAACATGGTGGAATCTCGGTTCAAAGACACTCAAGCAGACATCAAGGCTATAAAGGCCAGCATACAACAGAATGCTCAAAGTGAGAAAGGTCCATCTACCATTTTCTTCATGGATACACCCCCTGGCAGATAATGCCAAAAAGGGGGAGAAAATCAGGTTGAAAAAGAAAGGTATAGATGATGGGATCCACATTGAACCTGAGAAACCCAAAACCACAAAAACTTCAACAGCTGATACAACAGTAGTTACAAAAACTGATGTCAGTAGCCAAACAGCTGCTATCTCATCAACACATACACCTCCAACACACACCACTTCATCACACACCACCACAACTACTGTTCCACCACCACCACCTGTGTCTACAACACAAAAACGACCCCTACTATCACAAACATCTACAATCATATCACCAACACTGCCTCCTGCCATAAAGCAGAAGACAACAGATGTTACAACATCTGTTGTAATGACAACAGTGGTTGAAACACCAGTTGTTTCAACTACTATCAGTCAGTCACAGTCATAAACCACTGATCCACCCAAAACATCATCAGCCTCCCCTCCATTAAAAAGGAGAAGGGTTTTCATTCCTGATGATGAGTCACCACCACCATCACATCCTCCATCCCCTGCTCAAAAGCAGAAGACATCTGCTGACACATCAGCAGTTGTGATGACAACAGCAGTTGAGACACCAGTTGTTTCAACAGTTGTTAGTCAACCATCCACCACTGCTCTATCCTTTCCTATATCACAACCAAAGCTCCTCAGTAGAAAAAGGAAGCCAATACCTGCCAATGAGGGAACACATGATCCTAATGCTGCAAAATATCCTCTGGAAATTGAAGCTCTCAAAAATGAGATGAGGCAATTCTATACAGAAGAAGATCCTTCAAAAAGAAGATTCTCCTCACTCATATGCTACATGCCCCCAGAGGATATGGATGATTATCTCAAAATAAAGGCAAGGCAAGCTAAAATAAAAGCTAAGGTTGACAGTGAAAAGGAAAGTCTAAGCGAAGTAGGCATTGCTAAAAGACTGGAGTTCTACCTTGCAAAGGTAAAGCAGATAGAAGAATTTGCCCAAGAGCTAGAAAAGGAAAAGGCTGATCAAAAGAAGAGATTGAGAGAACAACTTCTAGCCTTCATCATGAAAGAAAAGTTCTATTCTGCTGAAGAATCCCAGTTTAAAGAATGGCCTTTAGTAGCTTTGAAGCATGAGGCTGAGAGGATCCAAAGAAACAAAAATAATCCTTCAAAGAAGAAAACTGCTCCAAACTGGAGTAAGTACAAAAGACTCATTGCTGATCTCACTGCTGAATATAAAGGAAAGAAAAAGGAGTTAGTGGATGCTAAGATGGACACTGCTGAAGCCATATCAAAATGGTCTAGGCAGCAAACTGATGAAGCCTATGAGAGGCTAAAGAAAAAGAAGAAAACTGCTTCAGATGCTTCAAAGAAAAGAGAGCAGATGATGAAGCTTGAACAGAAAATTGAAAACCTCAAGACAATGCTAAAATCAGCAGACAGTCCTACACTTGGGTCAAAACAAGATGAAGGCAGACAGCTGACTGAAGAAGAGGTCTTAGAAAAGGAAGCTGGGTATCTCAAGGACACCATCTCAAAAATGGGTCTAAATGAAGACAGCTCATCAAGGCTTCAAAACCTTTTTAAGAAGGTACTCAACAAACCTGCATCTCCAGACACTGCAAAAGACAAGACAGAAGTTGAAAGACAAGAGCTTAGTGAACAAGAAACTGCAGACGATATAGCTGCAGCAGACAGAGTCATTGAAGAAGCTTTCAATAGAATGTCTAAAAGTCTGCAGATGTTTTCAAGGCCATTATCCCTCGACTCATCAGAAGATAAATCTCTCCCAAGAAACCCAATAGGCTTTAAAATACTAAAGTGGATGTCTGATCAAAAGACCCACGTATTGACCCTGGTCAGAGCCAATGGTGAGGTGAAGCATATATCAAGGAAAGAAGCACTAGGCCTAAGTGTTAAAGATTTGCAGGATCTCCTTGAGCTCTCACTGTGCAGGGATGAAGATGACCAGAGTGCCAAAGAATTTGAAGCTGAATTCAAAGAAAAAGCTAAGGCACTCTTGATGAGTAATAAAGGTCCTGAATAATGAAGGGTTTTGGCATTATCTGTTCCAGGGGGAGATTGTTGGGATTGAACCCTAACAGAGGAACAGATAATGTAAAGCCAAAACCGGATCCCATCAGTGGACACTTAATAAGCAGCAGTTTACTCTAATCTCTCCCCTTGACAGTGGTTATCTAATAGCTGATGGATGATTAAGTGCTGCTCAACTACAACAACTGATAAACCAAACTCTGATGATTATCTAACAACTGCTGAAGACAAACTCTGTTGCTCTATCTACTGCTGTATCCTAAGTACTGCTGAAGACTCAAGCACTGCCCTCTCAAAGACTGATCACCTTTGAAGAAAGCACTGAAGACTCAACATCTGTGCTAAGGCTACAACAGTGGAACGTGAAGCAGTAGTTTCCTTATGTTTTGTACTTTAGTGATTATCAGATGTTACATAACAGTAGTTTGTATAGAACAGTATTTATAGTTTGTTAGGTCGTTAGATGTCACTATCATGGTGACGTCAGCTGAAGCATATCAGTAGTTTGGTTTGCCTATAAGTATGACAGTACTCTGTACTGTTACACTTGATCGTTTTGAGTGAGTTTTTCTCCTCAATTCATCCTTTCATCTTGTGCAACCAACTCTGTTATATCAGGCTGAGGGGGAGTTTAGATTGTAAGCTTGCACTGTAATCTTTTGCTTTTATGTAAATCTTTTGACTCAATGAAAAGCAACTGTTTATCAATCTACACTTTCCTTTGTTTGTGTTTACAAAGTTTGCTACTCATTTCCGCTGCACTTATTCATTTTATGCGAACAAACACAATCACAGACAGCCTCAGATCCTAACAGTTTTCACGTCATGAAACAAGTGCAATGTTTATGTTCGTCATCGATCCAGTGTTTTCACAGTATGCTAGGCGCTTGGCATTAAAAATATACTAAAAAACTAATTACACATGGCATTTTGTATTTGTTAATTATTAAGCATAAAAAACATGCTTGTAACACAACAGCATGGGTTAAACACAAAAAGGTGATAATAGAGCAATTAGGTCAACCTGAAACTGTCAGGAAAATGATAAAGTGCTAATACTAATCCAAGAGACTAAAATTAAAGGTTGTACTATTTGACCAGGGTCCTTAGACCCAAAAATTTCAATAGAAGAAGTATGCCTTAGGATGCCTTAGCGTGTGAAGCATCACCTTAGGGTGCCTCTTGTAAACGCTTCGCATCACCACCTCTGAAGTGCTAACCACCACCACCTCTAGCATTTGAGGCACACATTTTTAAACCAAGGATACATTGATTAAAAGGCCAAAAGCTAGAAAATCTATAAAGCATTTACACTTTTATGATCTAACAAAACACTTTCTAATCCAAATTTTACTCAACTTCATGTCAAAATTTACCTAACAACTTACATGTTCATAGTTACAGCATTAATTCCCTTAATCCCAGAAGAAGAAAACACATCAACTTAGAAGTTTAAGGGTGGATTTTTTGCCCACAAAATCAGTCGGTACAAAGTGTTGAACTACAAAGATTCACCCTAACTCAACAAAGAGAGCTGATTTTTGAAGTTTAAATAACCTAATTAAGTTTATTACAAGAAGTTTAATGACATGGTATTTTTAGTGCAACATTTTTTTCTTTCAACCACAACAAACTAATAACTTGAACTTGCAACTAAATGGGCCTCCGCCTTTGGTTCGTTAGAAATTAAGGGAATTAGAATCTAAATGTTGTTCCTTACCTGTTTGGAAATGGAATTTGTATTCAAAGGATAACATATCTAGTTAGAAACTAAGAAAGTTGGAATTGGAATGAACTCCCTCAAATTCCATTTACTTTAACAAATTCTAATTCCTTCAAAAAAAACTAAGTGACGCTAAGGATCGTAGTGACACCATCGAGCCAAAGGTCTCTTGTCCATTAAATCAACAGATTAAAACAAGTGTCAGATACAAGATTTTAAGACATGGTGTTCACTACAATAGCAAACATAACGAACCCAACAAAATACAATCACACATGTCATTATTCAACCCGAAGGGCATTTTAGTGTAGTAGAAGGTGCCTTCATCCGTCACGAACGCATTCTTTTCCTCATCCTCTAATGACATTTGGATCTGGTGGTAACCTTTGTATGCGTCGAGGAAACATTTCAGTGGGTACTGAGCTAAAGAGTCAACCTGGACATCTACCTCCGTGAGTGGTTAACAATCCTTAGGGCATGCCTTGTTTAAATCTTTATAATCTATACACATTCTCCATCCCCCATCCTTCTTACTGACCATCACTGGGTTGGCAATCCAGGAGGGTACCTGACTTCCCTTACTATCCCGGCTCTAAGGAGTTTCCTTGTCTCTTCACAAGCAGCCCTTCTTTTGCTCAGCCCCATACTCTGTTTCTTTTGCTTAACAGGCCGTACCCAACTATGGGTGTTGAGCCTGTGCTCTGTCAAGCTCCTGGGGATCCCGGTTATATCTCCATGCTGGAAGGCGAAAACATCTATGTTGAGGAGCAGTAGTTCCTTGAGTGCACTCTTGCATTTTTCATTGAGGTGTTTCCCTACTTTTACTGTTTGCTCTGGAAAATCTATCACTAAGTACTCATTCCTCTATTCCTCCTTCCTGGGAGTTCTTCCCAACTTCTCCTTCTAAAACCGACAACACAACCTCTTATGATGACTTTACCCAGGCTAGCCCCTAGGAGTCTGAAACACTAAAGCTTTATGTGGGGTTGAAGCTTAGGCTTGTAAGTCTCCAATCCCTAGCCTACCCAAGATTGCGTTGTATTTGGAGGGGGCTCGGGCCACAGTGAAGGTGAGCTCCATGGTCCGGACCCGGTCCCCCACCCCAACTGTGAAAGGAAGCTTGATTTTCCCTAGGGGGTGAGAAACGCTATTGTTGAAGCCTACCAAGGGAATGAATCCTCTTCTAACCTTTCTCTCACATCCCTATCAAACCTTAGGAAGAATGGTTCATAAATCACCTCTACCCCGCTCCCCCATCCACGTGTATCTGGGCCACCTTGTGGCCGGCTATTATTACTAAGATGTTAAGGGGGAGCCTTTGTACCTCATGGTCTTCCAAGTGTGGCATTAATATCGGGGCCCTCATGCAACTTGAGGGGCCTAGTACCCTGTCTTTGACACTTATGGTAGGGTCATGCTCATCCATCCTTCTGATCATATCCACATATGCTCTGTCAGGTTCTCCCCCTGGGCGTCCCTTCCCTTTCTCCCCCCCCCTGATCTCCTTGACCAAATGGGCCAGGTTCCCCGTCTTCACCGCTGCTTCTATTTCTCTTTTCAAATACATGCAATCGTCTGTCTTGTGACCAAAACCCTTATGGAACTCGCAATATTCGTTCGGATGAGCTTTTGGCCCTGGCTTGATCGGGGGGGGGGGGGGTTAGGGAAAAAGCTCTTGACTCGTTTCGTAGCCAATATCTCAGTGGGGGTATTGGTAAGGGGGTGAAACTATCAGCGTAGGGGACTGGTCCTCTACTCCGGGGTTTGTACGGGGAGTACATTGGCCTCGCTCTGTCATGTTGTATTTTATCAAAGGTAGATTTCGCCCGGATATAAGTGTAACACCCCAAAGTTCATAATAGATTATTTTGATGTTTAAATGTTTTAAATGATTAGTTAAGTTTTAAATATATATGAAGGAAGTTATAAACTTAGAAAAATTATACAAGAATGATAATAAAAGTATCTACAAGGGCTGAATATGTAAATATTATAACTAAAAACAAAGAAAACTAAAACACAGTGTTGGTGTGTGAGGTGTGCGTCACGAGAAAGGGGCAGGGGCAAGGAGAAACCCTTCTCCTTCAATTTTATACAAGAACTCAAGAATTAAGCATGGTTTAGAATAGAAATCAAGTGCATGAGTCTAATTACCTATTAATCAAAGTGCATTGAACATAAGGTGAGTTCAATTTTATGTTTTGATGCTTCTTGATAAGTGGGTTTTGATCAATCTGTGAAAATTGTATGAATCTGAGTTTATATATGAGTAACATCATCATGTAGAATGTGAATAATGCTTGAATTTGATTATGTTGAAAGATTGAAGTAAAACCCACTTATGCTCGTTACATGATAAGATTATAGTGATTTAGAGTTGATGAAACTTATGAGAAATCGAAAGATGAATGTATAAGTACTAGAGTTTTAGTAGATGTCCTTGATGTGGATTAAGAAGGTATGTGAAATTGGCTGAATTGATCAAGTGTGATGTGAATTAGAAGGTTATGCATAAAACACATGTACATAGTGCTTAAAATGTTGTACGCACACCAAGTGTTCGATTAAATGCTTGAATGGTTGATTTTGTAATTTTGAATGAATTAGGAAGTCTTGCATTGTATATGGAAAAATGTAAAGATGATATTTTGTGAAATGTGTTATGGAATGCGAATTATACGTGAATGTGATAGTTATGTAAATGAACGACATAATCTAAATAAGAATGGAATTTCTGTAGGATTGAAAGAAGAAGGAGCAAGTTCTGGTTTGCAACAAAAAGCTCAAGAACGAGGTAAGTTCATTTACTTACAAACTTATGTAATGCTAGTAGTTGTAAATTTATTATTACAAATCCATGAATAATGTTAGTTGTATATTCCATTAGTTTCTAGTCGAACTATAGAAGGTATACTTCAAATTGAATGAGAAGTCAAAAGTAAGGTTCCGTATTGATTCGTTACGAACAGGTCAATTGGGGTTTGATTGAGAATATGTAAGATAAGGTTTCATGATGACCCATTATGAACGGGTTACTTAGAATGGAATGAGAATGTAAAAGAATGGTATTGTGCTGAACCGTTTCTAAACGGGTCGATCGGTACCAAGGAAAAAGAATGACGAAAGAAAGTATTGTATTATGTTGACCCATTAGCAATGGGTCAATGAACTTGTGATAAGTTGATTATTCAAGAATGAATTGTGGCGAATTTAAGGTTATGTTTATTAGAAGTTGAATATTACATTATGTAAAAATTATTAATGCTTTTATTTTGTTGAATGATAGGTAAATCACCTACTTAAACGGCCACGCCTTGCTCGGGACGAACACGAACCGCGACGCCTTCGACACGCTTCCGAAATCTAGTGAATGCAAATGGGTCAAAACATTTTGGTTATGTAGTAAATTATGTCTAGTTGTTTAAATACTTTGTTAACGACATATGGTTACCTTTTGTATATGTCGAATAGTGGTTGTTAGACTAATATGGTCATCACTCTAGGTGTGACCAATGTTTTCTTAAAAATGTATAAAATTTAGTTTGGTCAAAATTTTACAATGACATGAAAGTTAAGAAAAGTAGACGCTTATATTGTCGTTTTGACCTTTCTTTTAAAATGGGCGTTTCAAGAAGGTACCTTTTTCCTGAGGCTTGGGTGTTGAGTTGGCCCTCCGGGGCGGAGCGTCCAGTTCTTTGGCTTTGCTGACAGTGTCTTTGATGCGTGTTAGTGTATATATGTTTTTAGATATATATTTAAGCCCTTTTTACACTTTTAGCCAAGTTTTAAATTTATAAAACACGATATTTACTAACACTAAACACACATATGGGCAAGTGCACCCATCGTGGACGTAGTATAGTGTTGGTAAGATACCGAGGTCGTCCAAGGACACAAGAGCTTTTAATACCGGTTTATCCTCAACGTCTAATCAAATCAAAAAGGTTAGAAAAATGTTTTAAACTAAGAAAAATAAAAACTAACTAAAATGCTGAAAATAAAAATAAAATAAAAACAGATAGACAAGATGAATCACTTGGATCCGACACGTGTATTAGTATAACCTTTGATTATTTTCGCACTTTTGCACTTGTTTAAGAGATTATCTTAGTTATTGTAGTAGGCCCCTCTTTTGAAGGCGACGTTACCCTCAACCCAGTAGTTTGAGTCAGCAAGGATACAATCCTAAAGGGTCGGATTATTGAAAGATAATGAATTAAGTTATTAATGCAAATTGTGGTAGGCCCCGCTTCTGGCGGTGACGTTACCCTCGGCTAAGTAGTCTGAGTCAGCAGGGATACAGTCCTAAATAGCCGGGTTATAGTATTAATAGTAGTTAACTTATGAGGGGGTCAAAGAGTTTGGATCCCCGCCATCCAATACCTATGGGCATTGAAGGAGATCCTACTAAATTTGACCCAGGTCCCAAGCAGGACCTCTAAACGCTGAACAAGGGCAAGACCCTTACCAAACCGTTCCCTTAACCCCCGACCAGGTAGCCAACATACCTCCATATAGACCGTGGAGATATGAATGGTGAAAATCTTTTATTTTATATAGACAGTAAAATAACGCCAAGACACCACGGACAAACGATAAGGAAAGATCACCTTCAACATAAGTAACTAGTTATTAAAGTCATTAATACAAAACCAAATAAAAAGTGCAAAAGATTAAAAATAAAAAGTATTATACTAAACACTTGTCTTCACCAAGTGATGTAAGAGACTTAGGCAAACATGGCCTTGATTGTCAAGAACTCTTACGATCAATCTTGGATCCCGAGACGACTCACACACTCTACGATGGACAATGGATGATGGTGGTGGATGATGGTGTTATGGTGGTGGTGGGTGGTGGATGAAGTGTGAGAGAGGTGGTGTGCCAAGGGATGAGAGAGAATGAAGCCAAGCTCCTCTATTTATAGGCTGAACAGAAGGCTGGACACGGCCCCGTGTCCGCTGGACACGGCCCCGTGCCCGCCTGACACTCTCTCTCCTCATTAATTGTAATTGCGAATTACAATTAATGCGCCTGCTGTACTTTCACCACGCCCCCGTGCTCGCTGGACACGGCCCCGTGGTGGGCGATGGAAGCTTCTACTGGTTTGTCTTTTCTGCTGCTTCCTGGGCACGCCCCCGTGTTCGCTGGACACGGGGCGTGTTCAGGCTCTGTTTCTTCCTTTTTGCTTTGGGAGGTGCCGTTGAGGGTCCGGGCAGTCTACTTTTGTTCCTTTTCTTGTATTTATGGTAGAATTAGTGGTCTTTTTGCTTCTTTTGTGATTTTGAGCTCATTTCATCCTGAAAATACAAAAGGAAGACAAAAACACTCTTTTTCCAACATTAGTACTTAAAAAGGGTTAGTTTTATGCCTTAATTGATGTGTTTTATATGTTGCATTTTACACACATCAAATACCCCCCACACTTGAACTTTTGCTTGTCCTCAAGCAAAACTCTTTAAATGTGGCTTACACTCCCAAATGGAATAGGTAGAAGAGAAGTTTTTTTAGCTTGTCCTAGAGTGTCGGGAATCCAAGGTTTTTATAGGCTTTATTTTTATTTATTTACAATCCTATTCGTTATGATTTATTTTGAACTTTTCATAAGATAAACTACTTATTTGGGCATAACATGCCTTATTAAAATTCCATTTATATACAAGTTCACATACCTCACGGGAGATCACTCAACACTCGGCCGAAGGTGTATATTTTAGTGAATCACTCGAGAGCGGCACGGAACTTACGTATTTCCATAGGCTTGCCAAGCAATCAATCCTCCTGCTTTTTAACTTTTTACCTTTGTAAATATCAAGAGGACTTTTTGGGTGAAGGCTTGGGTTTAAAGGTGGGTGGTTGGTTAGTGGTTAGTAAAAAGGGCGAAAAATCGTAACAAGCGTCGGTTTTCGTGAAGTACCTTATTTTAGTGACTTTTTATTTTTTTGAAGTATTTCTCCAAACAAGCTTTTTATAGCTTTTGTTTGTTTTTGACTTCATCATCATTTTTTTTTTTTTTTGATGTCACATGAAAGGGCGAGTTGACGAAAAACCGAGCTTGTTACTAAAATAAAGGGTGAAAAAAAATGAAAAAGGTTTTTGGTGGGTAAAAATGGTTTTTGGGGTAATGAAATGAAAGGTTTAGGCTCAAAGGGGCTATCTAGGGGGATTTTGGGTAGGTTAAAAAAATGAAAAATAATGGTTTTGAAAGAAAAATAGTTAGTCCTAATGCCTCCATCATTTACTTACTTGGGTTTAAGTTGGTAAGGACCAGGAATGTATCGTCGTGGCAAGTTCTAGATTTGTAAGGACCGAGCGGCTATTCACACAAGAAACGAAAAATGAGCATTTAATCTAAATATGTGTATTTTTTTGCTCAATAAAGGCTCAAAACTCACTTTTGTGGGAATGGGTTTTTAAATGTGACCAAGCATATATAATCGAATTTTAAACTAGACTTGTTATGCCGTTTCATAATTTTCTTATGCTGGTTCCTTTTTTATCACGACGCTATCGGTTGTAAACTTGTAAAAATATAACCTTTTTAGACTTGTTCTTCCCAACTTAAACTAAGACAAGTAAATAAAAAAAAATGAAAAAGTTTTTGAAAAAATTTGGGGTGTTTAGCGGTTCCAATAGAGTTTTGTGTAAGGCTTGTGTTTAGGATTTTGCAAAATTTCAAGGTTTTAGCATCCCCCCCACACTTAAATTACACATTGTCCTCAATGTGTCCAAAAACAATATTTTTGGTTGATTAAAATGTATAAAAGTGTGTTAGAAAGCAAATATTTATGTTACTGGACACGGCCCCGTGTTCACCGGGCACGGCCCCGTGGTCAAGTGCCAGTAACAAAAATTTCAGAATTGAAACAGAAGCCTGGACACGGGGGCGTGTCCGCTGAACACGGCCCGTGTCCAGTTACCTGAACTGGGTGATTTTTCTGCAGGGGCTCAGCACGGGGCCGTGTTGGTTGGGCACGGCCCGTGTTGAGCCTTCTGTGATGGAGATTTTTGTCGGGTTGCTCTGTTCTTCATGCATGGTTCCATTTTTTCTCGTTCCCTTTTTCATCCATTACCACCATGAGTGTGTTTTATTCAATATAACCATCAATCATAAAAACCATCATAACATTGCAAATCATAGAGAGACATTACATAAAGATAAAAACTACATAGATATTAAGCTTATGGAGTTCTAGCCCTATGTTTTATTTTAATTTAGCAAAATTTCCAAGAAGATACTAGTCTTGGTTAGATAAGGCTTTGTAGAACTCCTCCTCTCGGGTATGGTCCTCCTCATATGTCGGCAAGCCACTCCTCTACCTCCCTTGGGAGGAGAAAAGAGGGCTCATTTGCATTGGTTTGAGGAGTTTCAACTTCTGCTGGGACCTCTTGTGGGTGTTCCATAGGAGGTTCTGCGGGAAAGTCTCCCCACCCGGTAGGGTTGTTAACACCTAGGGCCAAGTTCCAGTCTTGTTGTGGAAGGACTGGTTCCATAGGAGGTGCTACCAAAATGTTTAACCTTTGGTGCAAAAGGTTAATTTCTTGGAAGCTGCTTTCAAGTCCCATTGTAAGATCGTTAATACGGTCAATAAGGACCTCCTCTACTGACGTCATTTCGTCGAGAGCTTCCCTTAGCGTTATAACGTAGTGCACAAGTGTAGCTTCAACGGAAGGCCTCCTTCCCCTTCGGCTGTTTGAGGAATGAACGGATGATGTTTCGCTGTTTTCACTCGCCATTCTACGAAAAATAAACCAAAAGCAGTTTATATGACGAAACAGTTTCTGGACACGGCCCCGTGCTCATTGAGCACGGCCCCGTGTTCATCTTTCTGCAGAATTTTGGAGCAAGGAATCTTGGGTTTTTAAGTTATTTTCTGAGTTTATGCAAGCTTTTTGTCAGTAAATAACTTTAAACAATGTTACATAACATGTTTTTACCAAGATTCTATGATCAAAACTCATTGTTCCCTACCACAAAGATTGAAAATTCAAACTTTTTCATGGTAGTTCTTGAAGAAAGATGAAGAAGAAGGAAATGTCTAGAAGAGGAAAGGACAAGATGGGTTGTTGGAAACTTCTTTTAGACTTACCTAGGATTGTTTGAGAGAAGATTCCTTCAAATCTCTGTCCCCAAGTTGGTCCAAATGTGCAGGATTTTTTGCTGCATTTATAGAAAACGACAGCCTGCTGGACACGGCCCCGTGCCCGCTGGACACGGCCCCGTGTGCAGATAAAATTCTGACACAGTTTGTCCGTATTCTGACGTTCTGATCAGAAGGGAATCTTTTGGTGAACACGGGGGCGTGTTGGCCGGGCACGGCCCCGTGTCGGAAAGCTGTCTTATGAAGTTTTGTCTTTACTAAGGAGCTAATCTATATCGGGTGGCTCTTGACTTGTTGGAACAACCCCATAGTGCCTAAGATACCTTAATTGTCCTATACTAAGGCGAGAACGCAAGAGGTTGTCGGTGAGGGTAATTCCTATTTTCATTCTAGGTGGACAAGTCCAACCCTTTCCCGGGCTCTCGTTAAAGAAGGTGTATGCCGAATCGCTCAGGTCTATGTATGCACCGAACGAAGTCGATGGGGAGTCCTTCATGGCACAATCGGCACAGGGACGACTATCGTCCGGGTCTTGTCTAGGTAAGAAGGTATTTTCGGGAGCAACGAGGTTGTCGGAATGCGGTTCCAACATTTCCTCATGGTCATCATCTTGGGATGGATCTAAAAAATCCTTCCTAAGTTCTTTTGACCAATTGATAAGTAGTTCTTCTAGTTGAAATAGCTCGTCAAGGAGCATTTCTCCTAGAATATCTGGCTGGGCGCATTCGAGGGAGAAATAGTGCTTATTTTTACTTTCGCCCCTCTTAAGGTTACAAGGAATCGGTGGGTCTATATAGTGGGGCCTATAAGTGAGGAAGAAACATTTTAATTCCTCATGTTCGCCTCCACATATTCGACACCACAAACCATAAGAGTGCCGAAAGTAAAAAGAATTACTATCACTCATGTTTGTATCAGAAATTACCAACCGCCGGGATCTAACGGTTCTGTTTTCAGCAACTGAATCTTGGGCACGGGGGCGTGTGCAGTGGACACGGCCCCGTGTTCAGCCTACTGTCTGACTTAAAACAGGATTGCCAGTTCCAATGATTGAGCACGGGGCGTGTTCAGCAAGCACGGCCCCGTGTTGAGCTCTGCAGAAGCTAAAAGTCTAAGAAAAAATCCTAAAAAATTAAAGAAAAATAAAAATATGATTAGGCCGTTGATTCCTAACTTTCTTAAAATCCTTGTGTCCCCGGCAGCGGCGCCAAAAACTTGATGCGTGTTAGTGTATATATGTTTTTAGATATATATTTAAGCCCTTTTTACACTTTTAGCCAAGTTTTAAATTTATAAAACACGATATTTACTAACACTAAACACACATATGGGCAAGTGCACCCATCGTGGACGTAGTATAGTGTTGGTAAGATACCGAGGTCGTCCAAGGACACAAGAGCTTTTAATACCGGTTTATCCTCAACGTCTAATCAAATCAAAAAGGTTAGAAAAATGTTTTAAACTAAGAAAAATAAAAACTAACTAAAATGCTGAAAATAAAAATAAAATAAAAACAGATAGACAAGATGAATCACTTGGATCCGACACGTGTATTAGTATAACCTTTGATTATTTTCGCACTTTTGCACTTGTTTAAGAGATTATCTTAGTTATTGTAGTAGGCCCCTCTTTTGAAGGCGACGTTACCCTCAACCCAGTAGTTTGAGTCAGCAAGGATACAATCCTAAAGGGTCGGATTATTGAAAGATAATGAATTAAGTTATTAATGCAAATTGTGGTAGGCCCCGCTTCTGGCGGTGACGTTACCCTCGGCTAAGTAGTCTGAGTCAGCAGGGATACAGTCCTAAATAGCCGGGTTATAGTATTAATAGTAGTTAACTTATGAGGGGGTCAAAGAGTTTGGATCCCCGCCATCCAATACCTATGGGCATTGAAGGAGATCCTACTAAATTTGACCCAGGTCCCAAGCAGGACCTCTAAACGCTGAACAAGGGCAAGACCCTTACCAAACCGTTCCCTTAACCCCCGACCAGGTAGCCAACATACCTCCATATAGACCGTGGAGATATGAATGGTGAAAATCTTTTATTTTATATAGACAGTAAAATAACGCCAAGACACCACGGACAAACGATAAGGAAAGATCACCTTCAACATAAGTAACTAGTTATTAAAGTCATTAATACAAAACCAAATAAAAAGTGCAAAAGATTAAAAATAAAAAGTATTATACTAAACACTTGTCTTCACCAAGTGATGTAAGAGACTTAGGCAAACATGGCCTTGATTGTCAAGAACTCTTACGATCAATCTTGGATCCCGAGACGACTCACACACTCTACGATGGACAATGGATGATGGTGGTGGATGATGGTGTTATGGTGGTGGTGGGTGGTGGATGAAGTGTGAGAGAGGTGGTGTGCCAAGGGATGAGAGAGAATGAAGCCAAGCTCCTCTATTTATAGGCTGAACAGAAGGCTGGACACGGCCCCGTGTCCGCTGGACACGGCCCCGTGCCCGCCTGACACTCTCTCTCCTCATTAATTCTAATTGCGAATTACAATTAATGCGCCTGCTGTACTTTCACCACGCCCCCGTGCTCGCTGGACACGGCCCCGTGGTGGGCAATGGAAGCTTCTACTGGTTTGTCTTTTCTGCCGCTTCCTGGGCACGCCCCCGTGTTCGCTGGACACGGGGCGTGTTCAGGCTCTGTTTCTTCCTTTTTGCTTTGGGAGGTGCCGTTGAGGGTCCGGGCAGTCTACTTTTGTTCCTTTTCTTGTATTTATGGTAGAATTAGTGGACTTTTTGCTTCTTTTGTGATTTTGAGCTCATTTCATCCTGAAAATACAAAAGGAAGACAAAAACACTCTTTTTCCAACATTAGTACTTAAAAAGGGTTAGTTTTATGCCTTAATTGATGTGTTTTATATGTTGCATTTTACACACATCAGTCTTTCCCTCTGACAAAAGCCATGACCCTGTCCATTAGGTTGTCAAAGGTACCCGGGAACTCTTCCCTTAGCTTCTCACACAGCTAAGCATGTTTCAAACTGTTGATGAAGTTGCTAATCTTCATCACCTCAGGAACATCCTCGATGTTCATACTCTCTCTAACGAACCTTTCCATGTATTGGTCCACTCTTTCGTTGTCTCTCTACCGAATATGCATGATCTCGTTGGGATTATTGATTACTTTTCTCTGTTGACTGAAGTTCCTGAGGAATTTCTCGCTCAGTTCTTCATAGTTGTCTATACTTCCGACCGGGAGGCTATCAAACCAGAGCCTGGCTCCATCAGTCAACGTCTGAACAAACATGTGGCACCAGGTGGGCATAGACCATCGCCCTACCTGTCCGGCAACCCTGAAAGCATGCAGGTGGTCCTCCGGGTCTTTAGTTCCTTCGTACCTGTCCAGGTTCAACGGAGGCTTAAGTTTTGGAGGCATGGGTGCCTCGGCTATCCTCTTAGTAAACTTTGAGACCTCAGCCAAATCCTTGGGTAAGTAGGGTTTGTTCAGCCCACCATCATCATGGCCTTCCTTATCCTTCCCTTTTTGTTCCCTTCCTTTCACCAACTCTTCTCGTTCCTCCGGTGTCATCTGCCCCAGGGCAGTCATGAAAGCATCCAAGGGATAGGGTTGCTATCGTTTCCTCGTGGGCCAATGTCTTCTTTGTTTGATGGTGTGTTGAAGGAAAGCCTGGTTTTTACCTTAAACAACTATAATTATACTACTTAAATATTTTAAAGCCATTCTCAAATCTATTATAATATAGTATAGATAATAATATTGTCAGATGATTTTTGTTAATATTTTGTAAATGTAATTTTTTTTGGGTAAATTACTTTTTGAGTCCCTGTGCTTTAGGGGTTTTAACCATTTGAGTCCAAAATCAAAATGTTTAACGCCATGAGACCTTATAACCACTTTTTTTAGCCATTTGAATATGAAATTTTAACACTTTTAGAATTATTCGGTTAACTTTTGTTAAATGACCAAATTACCCCAATATTTAAAAAAAACAATTTATTATTATTAAAACTATTATTGCATATATACAACATATCTCTCTCTACATCTACAGATTCCACACACTCTCTCTCTCTACCTAATATCTTTCTCTCTCTTACTTATCTTTCTCTCTCAACAAAACCATCACCACCACCACCACCGCACAACCATCACACCACCACCACCACCGCACAACCATCACCACCTCCAATACCGCACAACCACCTACACGAACACCGCATCACCACCACCGCATCACCACCACTAATACCATAGTGTAACGCCCAGCGTTTCGATACTTTTATTATCTCGGCATACTTCCTATCTTGTGATGCTTTTACTCTCGAAACAAATGATCATAATGAAAATGAGACTATTTGATCTTAATCGTGTTAAATTACGAGAAACTTTACTTTATGTGATGATTCCTGTGATGCTTATTACATGTGTGAACAATATGTCTAGACAGAATCTTGACTCTTGTGATGCTTGACTCTTGTGATACTTTATATATATGAACGATGTGAATCTTGACTCTTTTATATTCTAGAAACTTGACACTTGTTATGCTTGATACTTACAAAACGGGAAACTAGCTTAAACGTAAACCTAAAACACGGAAAATCCATGTACAAATTTATGATACTCTATGTAATGGCTACTCACAATAATACACAACGCAATGCTTAACGTATCTCGCAAAATGAACCAAATTCGGAAAACTAACAAACACGAATCGGCTGTCCGAATGGACATCCGATCGGATGACCATCCGCTCGGATGACCATCCGCTCGGATGACCATCCGACCGGATGTCCATTCAACCGGAACGCCATCCGATCAACTACCACACAGTTGCACCGACTTAAATCCATCTGATCGATGCCATTCGATTAGAGCTGTCACTGTCAACTCTAAATAGGGCACTTAACCCTTCATTCTCACCTTCCACTCTGCCATCCGACCACCTGCACTCAAGTCACTCTCAGTCACTTTAATCGCGACTCAAGGCCATTTCGTAAGTATTTCTCCTCAAATCTGGTACAACCATCATCTTTAATCACTTCTACACCATATTCTTCATCAAAATCGCACGAACACTTCAACTTTTTCCCGAAAACCAACTGATTTGGGCCTCTTGAAGGTGGTTTCCACTCGGTTGCTTATGCAAACTGTGGTGGAGCACCATTTGACCAAGATTGGTGCTAGATCTAGTGGATTTTCACAACTTTTATACAAAATCTAAAGGATTATCACACTTTTATACCAGATCTGACGGAATTTCACATGTTTCCGGCTCGGATCTGATAAACTTCACGTTTTACAACTATTTTCCGAACTTTTCTTAAGTTTTTATACAAAACCTTGGTGAAATCGGACTCAAACGGACTCTCGGCTCGTTCCTTAGTCACGAGTCGGCTTAAGAACTGAATTCCACCGGAAAACTGACCGATTGACGGGTCCAAACATGAAATTCCATCAGAAACAGCTCATCGGTTCAAAAGGGGTGATACCCATCCGATCGAACGAGCTGGGTTAGGTATGTTTCCGTTGTTTGACACGTCGTCACACCGTCTTCGTTAACTCAAAACTTAGAAATTTTACGAAACTTCACACACTGACCATCTGTTCGAATGGCCATCCGATCGGATGACCATCCGTCCAGATGATCTGCCAATGATAACACTTGATGTTTGCTTTTACAGGATACCATGATCAAAACATGGAAAACTTTAACAGTTCATAGGCATCTACACACTGTTCGAATGGCCATCCATCCGAATGACCATCCGTTCGGATGACCATCCGTTCGGATGACCATCCGCTCAGGTAGTCTGTCAGACACGTTGACTTGATTTTACATGATTTGACACTCTATTCCCAACCGGGTCAGCACTTAGAGGACTTATGCTCTGTTCCCCGCACGCAGGCTGATCCAGTGCTCCCTTCGATCCAATGAGGCAGCGTTTGGTTCTAAGCAACCACTGTGAGTATACTCGATCCCATTTTGTTTTAAACACTTTTGGGATGCAACATGTATTCTGCATCAAGCACTTGACACTTGAAACTTATTTGGTAACATACTCTATCCGCATTAAACTTGAAACCATGATACTTGTGATACTAGAGACTTTTTTGCTATGTAAACGTTTGATTCTTATGTGTAGCTCACCTTAACAATTATAGCACCTATAGGGGTAACGCACCGCTCTTTGAGTCTTGGGGAGTATTGTTAAGTTTTGATTCTTTTATGTCACACCCCTAAAATCCACTCGCGGAGTATCACCGCTTGGAGGCGTGACTGACCAGGATCAAGCCATCAATCATATCAAACATGTAAGTAATAACTAAAGATAAATGTAATTCAATCAAACCGATACGATAGGTGTTCAAAACATAAGTATAATATCAATGTTCAACGGAAGCATAAAAGTAAGCCCGATATAAGTGTAAGTATGAAATGTCATAATGTTTAACATGGCGTTCACGATCCTTGTCCACAACGACCGCGCCTCCCAGTGCAAGCTCCAAATGTACCTAACGACCTGCAAGGCATGTAACAGAGAGTCAACAACTAGTTGAGCGAGTTCACAGTGGGTTGTTTAGTAATAGAGTTCATTTCGTAAAGCGTTTGTTTATTTAGTAACCCATGTATCGTTTATAATTACATCGCGGCCCTCCAGGCATGTTTGCGAAGATTAGTGGGGGTTTCCCATGTATTGTAGACTAGTTTTATTTGTATCGCGGCCCTCCAGGCATGTGTGCGAAGTTTAGTATCAGTATCGCGGCCATTCCAGGCATGTGTGCGAAGATCAGTATCAGTATCGCGGCCATTACAGGCATGTGTGCGAAGAGTAGTGGGGGCTTCCCCATGTATCACTAGTCTAGCAGTATCTATAAGTGACCTTTCCCAAATGAGGTCAGTAGTACGTAATTCCCATAACCATGTAAGTATAACCAATCAATCAATCCCATTCCCTACCCCAGGAATCCCATGCCTTAGTAAGAGTGTGAACTCACCTTGATTTGCTCGGTATGCTAAGTTATGTGCTTGCAATTAATCAATCAAGTCCACGAAGAATGGAATAGTAATTTGGTCGATTCAGGGTTCCGGGGCACACGATCGCCGTCAACAGAGAAAAGGAAGCTCTAGGGTTTCTAGTTTTGCCAAAGATGTGAAACAGGAGTCGGTGTACGATAATATACCCGTTTTACCATACTGGGCCCCATAATGGGCTTCGGCGAATATATGGGCCGGCGAAACAGCTTGTTTCGTCGAGCTAGGGACGGCGAAACAAATCCCGTTTCGTCATGCTTGAGATGGCGAAACAAATTCCTGTTTCGTCGTGATGCTTTATGGCGAAACAACTTGTTTCGTCGGGGCTAATCTCAACAATCATACAAGTATACAAGTTCTTGTCCAAGAAATCCAGCAAATCAATTTACTCATGTTAAGCACATAACATATTCAACAAACATTTCATATTATAATTCAGTGTACAGTTACAAGTCAAACAATCAAGCAATTAAACAGTCAACGTGCAATAAATGCGAATAGGAAATCTTGGAAACTCGAGTTGTCACATTATCCCCAACTTGAAAGAAATTTCGTCCCGAAATTTAGCATGCGGTTACTGAGGAAGCTAGGTAAGTTGTATCGTTTACTGGTTTTCCTGGGGTGTTACATCATCCCCCCGTTGATTTGGAATTTCGTCCCGAAATTCTGTAGTAGCTTCAGCCTCAGCAGTTGTTGCATTGTCTACGAACAATTAGGGATACTTGAGTTTCATTTGGTCTTCTCGTTCCCAGGTGAACTCTGGGCCGCGACGGGAGTTCCAACGAACTCGAACAAGAGGTATTCTAGTATGCTTGAGGACCTTAACATCCTGGTCCAAAGGAACTATGAGGGTCTCATCTGACAGACACTTCTTCAGATTCGACATGTGGAAAACGTTGTGAACTGCACCGAGTTCTGCTGGTAAATTCAGTCTGTAGGCCACTTTGCCTATTCTTTCTACGATTTCGAACGGTCCGACATACCGCGGACTTAGTTTGCCTCGTTTCCCAAAATGAACCACACCCTTCCAGGGTGAGACTTTGAGTAGCACTCGATCCCCAACTTGGAACTCGAGCGGTTTCCTGCGTTTATCAGCGTAGCTTTTCTGACGGTCACGTGCCGCCGCCATACATTGTCGTATCTGTGCAATCCGTTCAGTAGCATCAACTACCATTTCTGGACCTGTGATTTGACTATCCCCCACCTCTGCCCAACAGAGAGGTGACCGGCATTTACGTCCGTACAATGCCTCGAATGGAGCGGCTTGAATGCTGGTGTGGTAACTGTTATTGTACGAGAACTCCACCAACGGGAGATGTTTTCCCAGCTGTTGCCGAAATCGATAACGCACGCACGTAACATGTCTTCCAGAGTTTTAATAGTGCGCTCAGACTGCCCATTCGTCTGAGGGTGATAAGTCGTGCTCATGTCTAACCGAGAGCCGGAAGATTTGTGCATTGCTTGCCACAGTTCTGAAGTAAATCGTGCATCACGATCAGAGATAATAGAGGTTGGCATTCCATGCCTCAAAACAACTTCCTTCAAGTATATGTCTGCTAATGTAGAGAACTTGTCTGTTTCCTTGATAGCCAAGAAGTGAGCAGACATTGTGAGTCGATCCACGATCACCCATATAGTATCGTTCCCATGTTGAGATCTAGGCAGGCCAGTAATGAAATCCATGGAAATTTCTTCCCATTTCCATTGTGGTATCCTCGGTTGCTGGAGTAGGCCTGATGGTTTCTGATATTCTGTCTTGACCCTCGCACAGGTCAAACACTTGCCAACGTAAGTCGCTATGTGAGCCTTCATGCTAGGCCACCAATACGTAGTTCTGAGATCGTGGTACATCTTATCTGAACCAGGATGTACTGAGTAGCGAGACTTATGTGCTTCATCCATTACCAGCTCACGTAAGTTGCCATAATGTGGGACCAAAATGCGTCCTGTTACGTAATAGGCACCGTCCTCCTTCTGTTCTAATCGTTGTCTTGACCCACGTAAGGCTTCAGCCCTGACATTTTCTGGTTTCAATGCTTCTACCTGAGCATCCCGTATCTGTGCAGGAAGACTAGACTGAATAGTAAGTTGTAATGCTCGCACGCGTCTAGGCGTAGTGTCCTTCTGACTGAGGGCGTCAGCCACAACATTGGCTTTGCCCGGATGGTACTTGATAGCGCATTCGTAGTCATTAAGTAGCTCGACCCATCGACATTGTCGCATGTTCAATTCCTTCTGCTGGAAGATATGCTCGAGACTCCTGTAATCGTTGTAGATAGTGCACTTGGTACCGTACAGGTAGTGTCGCCATATCTTAAGCGCGAAAACAACAGCTCCCATTTCTAAATCGTGTGTAGTGTAGTTCCGTTCATGAACTTTAAGTTGCCGCAAAGCGTAGGCAATGACTTTATCCCTTTGCATCAATACGCAACCAAGACCCTGTATTGATGCGTCAAAATAAACCACGAAGTCGTCTGTGCCCTCTGGCAAAGAGAGAATAGGTGCACTGCATAGTCTATCCTTTAAGTGTTGGAAAGTTGTTTCCTGTGTACTACCCCAACGATAAGTAACACCTTTCTGTGTCAGTAATGTAAGCGGTTGTGCGATCTTTGAGAAGTCTTTGATAAACCGTCTGTAATAACCCGCCAAACCCAGGAATTGGCGTATTTCCGTTGGTGTACGCGATGCAGGCCAGTTCCTGATCGAGTCTACCTTGGATGGATCAACATGAATCCCATCCTTGTTTACCGCATGGCCTAGAAAGTGGACTTCACGAAGCCAGAAGTCGCATTTTCAAAACTTGGCGTACAGCTGTTCCGTTCGAAGTAGTTCCAAAATGAGTCGCAAGTGTTGTTCGTGTTCCTCCTGACTCTTGGAGTAGATCAGGATGTCGTCAATGAAAACGATGACAAATTTGTCTAAATAAGGCTTGCACACCCTGTTCATCAGATCCATGAAGACTGCCGGTGCGTTTGTTAACCCGAAAGGCATGACAAGGAACCGTAGTGGCCGTAACGAGTTCTGAATGCTGTTTTGGAGACGTCCTCATCCCGGACTCTCAGCTAATGGTAACCTGACCTCAGGTCAATCTTTGAGTAGTAGCTCGACCCTTGCAGCCGGTCGAACAAGTCATCAATACGTGGAAGAGGATAGCGATTCTTCACGGTCACCTTGTTCAGTTCGCGGTAATCAATGTACATATTGAAGGTACCGTCTTTCTTCTTCACGAATAATACTGGAGCTCCCCATGGCGAAGAGCTAGGACGGATAAAGCCCTTATCCAATAGCTCTTGTAGTTGCTTTGACAGTTCTTCCAGTTCGGTTGGAGCTAAACGATATGGTGCACGAGCTATTGGTGTTGCCCCTGACGCTAGTTCAATCTGAAATTCTACCTGGCGGTGAGGCGGTAGCCCAGGTAAATCTTCGGGAAACACTTGAGGAAAATCACGTACGACTGGGATATCCTCTATTCTCTTCTCTTTTGTCGATGTGTCTGTAACAAGTGCCAAGATAGTAGTGTGCCCCTTTCGCAAACATTTCTGAGCCTTCAAAAAGGAGATGATGCCAACCACAGCACCACTCTTGTCGCCTTGAACTTCGAGAGGTTCTTTGCCAGAACGGGGAATACGTACGATCTTCTCCTTGCATAAGATCTCTGCTTGCTGTTGGCATAACCAATCCATCCCAATAACTATGTCGAAACTACCTAGAACTATAGGGATGAGATCGATGGAGAAAGTCTGAGCTAAGACGATATTACAACCCTTGACTACGTGTGTGGCTTCTAAACTTTTACCATTGGCTAACTCTACGACATGTTTGGTGTTTAAGGGTGTTGGCGTATGTTTTAACATTTTACTAACTTTTAGAGACACATAACCGGTATCCGCACCCGAATTAGACAATACAGTAACATAAAAGCCGTCGAGAAGAAACTTACCCATAACCACGTTGGGACCATTCCTTGCGTCACCCTGCCCCAGCACGAACACACGGCCCCTATCATCGTTGCCATTATTGTTTCCCCCGTTGTTGTTCCCGTTGCCCTGATTGTTGTTATTGTTGTTGTTCTGGTTCTGGTTTAACTGGGGGCAATCACGTTTGAAGTGGCCTTCAGCACCACATTGATAGCATCCTCTGTTGCCTCGTTGCTGTTGCTGCTGCTGGTTTCGCGGAGCAGGTGGTTGTTGTTGCTGATTCTGGTTCGCAGGTCGTGAACTTCTGGAATCTTTAGCCTCATGACCCATCTTGAGGCACCGCTGACAACGACCCTTGTTGCACTGGCCGTTGTGGTGCTTGTTGCAAGTGTTGCACCTTGGGAGGTTTCCTCGATATCCACCCTGTCTTTGATTACCCAAAGTTTGTTGACCAGGGCTCTGGTAGTTATCAGTCTTGCGCTGCTGAACTTGAGACTGAGCTGTAGCTGAACCTTTGCTGGAATCCCCATCCCATTTCCGCTTGTTGTCACTAGGTGTAGCGGATGTAGTAGCATCGGTAGCACTGATACGTTTAGGCAGCCTGTTCTGTTCCACTGCCTGATCTGTGAGTCGTTGAGCGAGACGCTGAATATCCTGGATGTTATTAAGGTTGGCCGATGTCATGTGGCTTTGAATTTCTGGTGCCAGCCTTTTGAGATACAACTCAATGCGTCTGATAGGAGGGTCCACCATAGTTGGACACAGGACGGCCAGCTCGTTTGACCGTTTAGTATATGCCTCAATTTCCGACCCAGTCATCTTCAAATGAAAGAACTCCACTTCTAGCTTGTGGATGTCATCACGTGTGCAGTATTCCCGTTTAATCAGCTCTTTGAAATCATTCCAAGGGGTGGCGTTAGCAGCTGCCAACCCTAAAAGCTGAACTTGCGCATTCCACCAAGTCAGCGCAATTCCTTCCAGTGTGCCAGTGGCGTACTTCACCCTGCGAGCCTCAGGGCATTCACACATCTCAAAAACCAACTCGAGTTTTTCAAACCAATGGAGGAGTCCCACTGCTCCCTCCGTGCCACTGAACGTGCTAGGACGACAGTCCATGAAGTTCTTGAAAGTGCAAACAGGTGGCTGAGCGTGTTGACCTGCGGTGTATAGGAACAGGACAAGATTAAACACAAAAGTGGGTTTAGAGGTGTAGGATCTAAAGATCCTAGAGTGAGTTACGACTGCAGGGTATACCTCCTGCTTGTGCAGCTGCAAGTGCCGCAGCTACTTGTTCGTTAATGAGAGCCGTCAACTGGGCTTGTGTCAAGTTAATGCGTCCAGCCATGATCTTCATAGCAAATGTAACATAAGTGAGAGAGGTTCGCGAATAGTGCGATGACAGAAGAGAGTAAGCACGCATGTATTCTCAAGCAATAACATATAGTAGGCAATGTAATCTAAGCATACCACGAGCAAAGTTCTATGTAATTCTAGCAAGTAGGCAATGTAAACAAGAATAATAGTACCTAGTGTGTTGAGCCTAGCACGTGGAGCGAAGCGTCATTGTGGATCGTTGAGCACTGTTCTGGTTATAGTCTGGTTTTAATAAAAATGTTTTCCCTCATTAAAACCAAGTTCTCTATAACCAATGGCTCTGATACCAATCTGTCACACCCCCAAAATCCACTCGCGGAGTATCACCGCTTGGAGGCGTGAGTCACCAGGATCAAGCCACCAATCATATCGAACATGTAAGTAATAACTAAAGATAAATGTAATTCAATCAAACCGATACCATAGGTATTCAAAACATAAGTATAATATCAATGTTCAGCGGAAGCATAAAAGTAAGCCAAATATAAGTGTAAGTATGAAATGTCATAATGTTTAACAAGACGTTCACGATCCTTGTCCACAACGACCGCGCCTCCCAGTGCAAGCTCCAAATGTACCTAACGACCTGCAAGGCATGTAACAAAGAGTCAACAACTAGTTGAGCGAGTTCACAGTGGGTTGTTTAGTAATAGAGTTCATTTCATAAAGCGTTTGTTTGTTTAGTAACCCATGTATCGTTTATAATTACATCGCGGCCCTCCAGGCATGTTTGCGAAGATTAGTGGGGGTTTCGCATGTATTGTAGACTAGTTTTATTTGTATCACGGCCCTCCGGGCATGTGTGCGAAGTTTAGTATCAGTATCGCGGCCATTCTAGGCATGTGTGCGAAGATCAGTATCAGTATCGCGGCCATTACAGGCATGTGTGCGAAGAGTAGTGGGGGCTTCCCCATGTATCACTAGTCTAGCAGTATCTATAAGTGACCTTTTCCAAATGAGGTCAGTAGTACGTAATTCCCATAACCATGTAAGTATAACCAATCAATCAATCCCATTCCCTACCCCGGGAATCCCATGCCTTAGTAAGAGTGTGAACTCACCTTGGTTTGCTCGGTATGCTAAGTTATGTGCTTGCAATTAATCAATCAAGTCCACGAAGAATGTGTAGAAACGTTTTACGACCTGATGAGTCGATCAGAAGAGTGCTCAGACTGAATCAGAGGCGGAATTCATTGATTCAGTCTTTGTTTAGCTTGATTTCACTATTAACTACTGATTGTATTGATTTCACAACAATTACAACTCAGTCTTCACACCGGCAGCACCTCGGCATGGAATTACACAAAGTTCTCTCTCTCTAGTTCCGCTCAAATGAACCACTATATATAGTTGATAAGGTTTCGCTTATACGTACATGACCACATGAGCGAAACCTCATGTGTACGTATAAGCGGAACTACCATGACCATATAAGCGAAACCTCTAGGCTATGACCCTAAAAGCGAAACTACATTACTAACAACATACACTCTCCTGTTTTCTCGTATATCGTGCCCTAATCTTTACAATACAATGCAAGACTCGATACAAGACAAAGTCGACAGATGTAGTGCACCAACAGACTCCCCCTCAGATGTTGACGAGTCGACTATCGAGTCACGACAATGCTGTGTCTTCACTTCTTCAGTCTTGATCTGTCTTTGGGCTATTCTTTCTCTTTCTAAGACTCGAACTAAGATGTAGTCAACAGACAACTGCACCAACAAACTCCCCCTCAAATGTTGACGGAATCTTCAGTGAGAGTCTTCAAACTTGACAGCTCTTCAATCTTGATCGGTCTTCTTCAGGAATCTTTTCCTGGAATCATGTACCCGGATCTTTCTCTGGCTCTAACTTTCATCAGACTCCCCCTTGCACCAAGCTGGGATCGCTGTCTGGAATTTGTTGTTGCCTTTGAAATCAAATTCTGGCTTTTTCAGTTTAAGCTCTTCTCAGGTTCTGAATCATTTCCTGGCTTTCCTCAGCAACAGGATCAGAAACCTACACATCTCAAACACACAATTATAACAAACAATATTGTGATTCAACTAAATGAATCAACTAAACATTTGAGGATTATCTTCCAACTTCTCATCATCTTAACCAAACCAATTGTTCATCTTGTTTAGCCATTGAGATTTTGAATATCAACTTTTCAACATCAGTTGTCGAAAATCTTTTTGGATGTTTCAAAATAAGAAACATAACTGCAATAACAGAAATTAAATGCAGAAATGAAATATATACAAACACTACTTTTGTGAGTTTGTAAAAGAGGATCATATCAGTTTTTGAGACACATCACCCGCACCGTTAAGCTTTTAATCGTTTTAAGTTTTAAACGACTCACGTAGATTGACGATATTGTTGTCCACTTAAACTCAATCTAAAAACTTTCAAAATGCTTATCGATACGTTTAAGGTATATTAATTTTGCACTAAATTCTTATGGGCCCCACGATCTCAGCATATCCCCTCATCATGCAATACACTAACTCAAGTAATGCCTTTAAACTTTGATCAACTGTGATTTGTGCGAAAACAAAGCAGAATGTTTAAACATTAACAATCAGGTCGATACTTCCGTATACGCAGAGAAAGTCCAATGTTTAAACAAAATAAGAAAATAAAAATAAGTTGAAGTTGTTTAGGCTTTAACCACCAGGTCGATACTTCCGTATACGCAGAGGAGGTCCAAAGCTTAAACGAAGCACCAAAGAAAATAAAGCAGAACGTTTAGGCAATAACATCCAGGTCGATACTCACGTATACGCAGAGGATGTCCAATGCTTAAACAAAATAAAGAAATATAACAAGTTTAAATCTTTGCAAAAAGAAATGCACAATCACAGCGACTTTTCAGCAAAGTAGTGAAAGCTCACAAACTTAACCAGTTTTTATGCTTTTTGGCATTCAGCGATTACTGAGTAGGTACACAATCACGAAGGACAAAACTAAGTACTATGCTTTCAACCATGTTTCCCACTATAACTAGGCTTTTTCATTTATGTTTGTATCGTTATCGCAAATCTACTAGCTAGCTGAGCCTATCGTTACATCTTTAGTGAGACCGTTTATCACATTTTACATTTCATTTCTTTAGCATGCTGTGATAGTCCACTGATTTACTATCATTTCCTCTTGTCTCAACAAAACTCATTTTGACTTTTCAATGTTTTTTACATTTTCAAATTTTCTAATTTTTTTAAAAATTTTTCTCCCCCTAAAATCAAAATATGTTTCAATTTTGATTTTCTGGAAAATTTGAAATCAACCTGTACAAACTAAAGTGACAACATGATGAGAATTGCTTCAATTCTCCATCCACTTGGCGTAAACAATCAGAACTCCCCCTTATAACAAACTATTTTCCCATTATGATTTCAGAACACTTAAGTTTGTTTTAATCAAAATGGTTTTTCCGGAAAATCAGTTTTGTGTGTCATTTCATAAACACGGGGTTTTATCATCACATTGTTATAAGAAATGTGCCGATTCATGTTCCACGCTTACCAACCTGGGAACTCCGGCAAGTCAGGTTTTTCATTTGAACAGTTTCACCCAAGCCTGACTGTCCTTGGGTGATTTTGAATTCCTGTTCAACAATGGTGGAAAGTTTGCATCATCCATTGTTAAACCTGAATTCTCAGTTTTTACCTCAACAACTGGCTCTTCTGGCTTTAACGTACCAGAATCATTGCCTGAGTGTGGCTTGTCTGACTTTGATGAGCCAGATTCATCGCCGACATGTGGCTCCTTTGTTTCCGAAGAAACAGATTCATTGCCACAAAATTTTACCTTCTTCTTTTCCTTTTTCGTCCTCAGATTTGTATCTGATGAATTCATCTTGCTTGACTTTGCAATCGAGGGAGTTGATTCATCAGAACTCTTATTCGATCTCTCCGGTGAACCCGAGGACAAAATCTTCTCGAGATACTCTCTCGCCTTCTTCCTCTTCTTTCGCAGTCTGTCTTTCTGCCCCTGAGAAAGTTTAACTTTCTTTTCTTGAATTGTCTGTTCTTGAACTTTAGGTTTTAGAACCTTCTGTTCGTGGGGCTTGACATTGACTGGAATCTTTGCCAATTTTTGAGACTTAGCCCTCAATTTGTCATTCGATCTCCTTGGGCAATCTCTGGCAATGTGGCCTCTGATTTGACAATTATAGCATCTTCTCGTTTCATAGCTCCAATTCTGGCGGTTAACAGCAATGTGTCCTTGATAATCGCAATTGTAACACACTCTGTTATCATACCAATCACCATTTTCACACCAAACGTTCAGATCAAAGCATTGTTTGGCTTGGTGATACTCTTTCCTCCTCTTGGTTGTTGGATTTGACTTTTGAGCACTGTGGTCCGACCTGCACCACTTATTACCAATAATTTTAGAGTTTTCGTTTTTCAATTTTTGTGCTTTTTGAATGCGATTGGATGATTGATCTGATGAGCCTTTATTCTCTTTTTGTACAATTTTCAAATTTTTACCTTTTTGTTTTTGTTCTACACTCTTCTTAACAGGTTTCTGTGTTGAACATTCACCTGTTTCAGTTGATTGCAAAACAGTTTTCTGAAACTTTTCTTTTAATTTCAAAAACAATTTTTGTTTTTCAATTTTTTCATTTTCATCATCAGACTTATCATCACAATCTTCAACTTTGACATTGTCAAAGTTTGTGACATCGTCACTTATTGGAATTGAATTGATCGGTTTTGGGCAGGGGATATTCAAATAATCTGATGAAGTCACAAAACCTTTCAATTTCTTCTCAAGTTCCTCAATTTTGTTCCTCAAATTCTCAGCTTCATTTTCAAGCTGAGATATTCTCTCAAAATGAGACTTGATTGTTTCTTCATTTTCCATCTTAATGTTTTCAAGAACAGACTTCTCCTTGACCAAAGCTTCTATCTGTTCTTGAAATTTTGTTTCATTGATTTTCAAATTTTTGTTCTCCAACTTTATCCAGAAATCTTCATTTTCTGAAGATTTCCTTTTGCTTTCAAAGTCTTTTTCTTTTGCTTCTAACTCTTTAATTTTCTTTTGAGCACATTCATTTTCTTTTTCAAGTTTAATCATTTTCTGAAGATGGGAATTTATCATTTTTTGCTTTTCAATGTTGTTTTGACTAAAAACATTTCTCCCATCTTCAAGAATTTTTATTTGATTTTGAAAATCTTTTTCAATTCTTGATTTATCAATTTCAAAACTTTTAATCTTCTCTTCAAAAACTTTTGCATTTTCTTTCAACTTCTGGTTTTCCAATGTCAAACTGTTAAAATTACTTAACAATTTGTCATTTTCAACTTTCAGTTTCTCACAAACTTTCTGAAACATAAGAATCTGTTTAATATCAGCTTGCTTCTCATCCTTCAACTTTTCAATTTCCAAAGTCAAACTTTCCGCATTTTTCAAGAGTTTGTCTTTGTCATCCTTAAAGTTGTCACATTTGGAGCACACTGTTGTCAATCCAACCTTCACAGATTCTTCATTCTTTAACATTTCCTTTGTCTCTGTCTTGTATGTTCCTGCACAAACAATTTTAACAAAATTAAGAGGATTTAAATTTGTATCAATATAACATCCTCTCTTATAATCATATTTCATGTTTTGTTTTGCAGCAAAACACATACAGATTCTTTTATCAATTTCAGTAATTACATCCAAATTGATTTTATCTAGATTTCCCAAATTTAATTCATCTAGATTTCCTTTAATTTTATTTATCAATATTTTCTTCTTATCAGAATTTTTATAACTATGCTTTTGAAGTTTATTGATGAAATCAGATGGATGTAATTTTGAAAATTTAGGCTCTTTTTTTAATTTCTTTAAAACATCATCCCATTCGGCAGGTAAAGCGTCTGCTAACTTTGATATCTTTTTAGTATCTGACAATTTAATTCCAAACAATTTTAATTTGTCCATCAAGTATTCAAATCTCCTTTCCATCTCTTTTACGGTCTCATCCTTTCGACATGCAAATCTTTCAAGTCTAAGAGTCCAAATTTTCTTATCATCTTGTTCATACCCGCTCATTTGATACCAACCATATCTATTTAACCTTTCAATAAACTCATTCTCCTTTTCATCAAACATTTCTGCCATTTTTCAAATAATCCCGATAAATTTTCCAAACTGTCACAATAAGCGGAATCTTCTGAATCTCACAATAAGCGGAATCTTCTGAATGTCACAATAAGCGGAATCCCAAGATGACATAAAAGCGAAACTCTAATTGTCACTGGAGCGAAACCACTAATTGTCTCTTGGAGCGAAACCAGATTTGACTATACAAGCGAAACCACTAACTTGACTAAAAAGTGAAACCGCTTGATTGGTCACAAGAGCGAAACCACTTAATGACCTTACAAGCGAAACCACTAACTTGACTAATAAGCGAAACCACTTGAGCGAAACTACAAAACTGACACTTGGAGCGGAACCTTACAAGCAAAACCCCAAAAATTGTCACTATGAGCGAAACTACACAAGCGAAACCTCAAGAAATTTGGAGCGAAACCTCTCAAGATGACACAAAAGCGGAACCCTGATGACCTTTGGAGCGAAACCAGTGGTTATCCAGGAGCGAAACCTCAAGTGTCCATAAAAGCGAAACCTTGTTCGAAGTCAATTTTGTCCATTTTCAGTCCGAATTTCAGTCTCAAACTTTCAAGGGTTTGTCTATGTCCAAATGTCTACAATCTGTGAAATTTTGAACGGATTCCGATCATAAAATCTCGTTCTGATGAAGAAAGAAGGTGTAGAAGTAGGAATTTATGAACGAAAACTAGCTAAACGGTAAGAACTCTTCCCCTGAGCTCTGATACCACTTGTAGAAACGTTTTACGACCTGATGAGTCGATCAGAAGATGCTCAGACTGAATCAGAGGCGGAATTCATTGATTTAGTCTTTGTTTAGCTTCATTTCACTATTAACTACTGATTGTATTGATTTCACAACAATTACAACTCAGTCTTCACACCGGCAGCACCTCGGCATGGAATTACACAAAGATCTCTCTCTCTCTAGTTCCACTCAAATGAACCACTATATATAGTTGATAAGGTTTCGCTTATACGTACATGACCACATTAGCGAAACCTCATGTGTACGTATAAGCGGAACTACCATGACCATATAAGCGAAACCTCTAGGCTATGACCCTAAAAGCGAAACTACATTACTAACAACATACACTCTCCTGTTTTCTCGTATATCATGCCCTAATCTTTACAATACAATGCAAGACTCGATACAAGACGAAGTCGACAAATGTAGTGCACCAATAGAATGGAATAGTAATTTGGTCGATTCAGGGTTCCGGGGCACACGATCGCCGTCAACGGAGAAAAGGAAGCTCTAGGGTTTCTGATTTTGCCAAAGATGTGAAACAGGAGTCTGTGTACGATAATATACCCGTTTTACCGTACTGGGCCCGTAATGGGCTTCGGCGAATATATGGGCAGGCGAAACAGCTTGTTTTGTCGAGCTAGGGACGGCGAAACAAATCCCGTTTCGTCATGCTCGGGATGGCGAAACAAATTCCTGTTTCGTCGTGATGCTTTATGGCGAAGCAACTTGTTTCGTCGGGGCTAATCTCAACAATCATACAAGTATACAAGTTCATGTCCAAGAAATCCAGCAAATCAATTTACTCATGTTAAGCACATAACATATTCAACAAACATTTCATATTATAATTCAGTGTACAGTTACAAGTCAAACAATCAAGCAATTAAACAGTCAACGTGCAATAAATGCGAATAGGAAATCTTGGAAACTCGAGTTGTCACATTTTACCTCCTCTTCGTTGCGACGAAGTAGGAAAGGCACGTTAACACGTTGGAGACTTGGGTTATCATATGAGCCACGTTAACTAGCATGATGAAGCTTGTGATATGTTGTTCATGTTGTATATGAGTTTTATATGTTTAAACTATTACACTATGTATTCAAACTTGTATACTCGCCAACATTTTTGTTGATTGTATTTTAATACATGTTGCAGGTTAATAAGTTTAGACGATGAAGAAATCAAGCTAGGGTGACCTTAGAAACTCATCCTAGATAAACTATGTTTTGGAACATGCTGAATTTTGATGATACTTTGATACAATTTTGAACATGTTTGGTTGTATGACAAATTAGTCTTTATTATGAAATTTTGACTAAGCTTTATCGAAACAAGTAGTGTTATGGATTCTCTTGAGCAACCTGATTCGCTTAGTGTCGCGCCCCGATGTTTCCGCCATCGGTTGGGGTGTGACACATAGCACCAACACCTCCACCAAGAGTGAGTATTGGTTTTCATATCTAGCGGCAGAAGGCCGGTACAAGCAACCTCTTCCATTTTCCGGCTTCCAGAAGCGGTGGTAGGCGGTGGTTTGTAGGTAGGTAGGTGTGGATGGGGGTGGGTTATATGATTGTGACGTGTCGTTGACAATGGTGGTGGTTACATTGACGATAGGCTTCTGGCAAAGACATGCCACATGTCCGACAACTTTGTTTTGTGGGTTCTAGTTTTTGCATTTGTTGATTTGAACACCATTTTCGTATCAGATTTGAGGTAGAGACAAACGGAGATCAGGTGGTGCCATGGTGGTATTGTATAGTGGCCGCAATAATCAAACCATTCTCTACCTACGTATATCTTTCCCCACTTGATTCTGTGCAGAAAACAAGCTTCATCACTTTGCTGGTAAATTTATTGGAAAACTAGCCTTGATCCACAGGTCTTGCAACATACCTGCAGAGATTGCTATCAGCTACCGAACGGATCATCTTAAAGGTGTTTATGCTACTAAAATGCTAAATATTATGTTAAAATCCATAGATTAAAAAGCGATTTTGCACTTTTAAACTGTTTTCATCAGACACAAAGCAATGTCTATTATAGATGCACCACAGTGATCAGAACTTCATGATTAGGAAAGATGAAAGAATGCTTACTTGTTCAAATGTCATACATCACCACCTTATTAATATTATCTACAGAGTACAGAGTCTCTTTAATCGATCATATGAACATTTTACTTTGTGCTTCTCTTCATGGTACTGTATAGTAGTAGTGGTTTGGCTAATTGAAGTGGGGTTTTATTGAAATTAAGAATGAAGAATGCCCAGATGTTGGATTTCAATGAAATGGTTAAATATTGAAGGCTTTTGTAGGGGTTGTACTCTTGTATATGAAAGATGGATGAAATGGGTCCCGCTAGATTTATTTATCCATGGTTAGCGGGATGGTGGTGGCAGTGGGGTGGCATTGGTGGTGGAGGTGAGACAATGGTGGAGGGTTTCTTGATCGAGAGCGTGATTTTGGTGGGGATAATGGTGGGGCAGTGATGGAAGTGGTAGCGGTTCGGTGGTGTATATAGAAAGAGAGAAAGTTTGCTGGTGTGTGTTATATATATGTAATTTATTTTTATATATGTTGTATATTAAAGCTTTATGCATTAAAGACTTGTTCCTTGTATTCATGTGCATATAAGACTTGTACTTTGTGTGTAAATGACTAAATTACTCTTGTAGTTAACACACTTGATGGATGGTGTTAGAAATTTAGACTCAAATGGTTAAGAAAAGCCGTTGTAGGGACTCAGAGCGTTAAACATTTTGATTTTAGACTCAAGTGGTTAAAACTCTTAGACCATGCGTAGGGGTTATGGTGAATAATGCCCCACCCTTGGGCGTTGTCCGCCACGTGTCGTCCTAGTAAGCCAATGGGCGTTTTGAAGAAAAGGGCGTAGTGGGATAATGCCCCCACCCTTGGGCGTTGTCCCCCACGTGTCGTCCTAGTAAGCCAAGGGGCGTTTTGAAGAAAAGGGCGTAGTGGGATAATGCCCCCACCCTTAGGCGTTGTTCGACACGTGGCACTCCCATAATTACCCAATTATTATTTTTTCTAAATATTAAAACAAATAATATTCAATTAAAACAGTGATTGGTCAAATGTTGGGGGGGGGGGGGGATATTCCACGGTCCTCCCAACCGCTGGAGTGATCACACTCCACAAGCTAGCTTAGCCCCATAGCTGCCTGGGGGTGAATACCCAACCGAGAGCGAAGAGCTTGGCCGTGGGTTGCGGACACCAAGATTCGAACCCGGGACCTCTAGGGAGAGGGTGGGTGAGGCTGGCCAACGTGGAAAATACAACACCAAAAGCAAATTTGTCAAATAAACGCCCACGGGGGCCGCTTGGGCGTGCTCCGGCGTTTTTGTCAAAAAAAAACGCCCAAAATCTCACGAGTACGGATGGTCAAGGATTCAAAAACTAATTTTCCTTTTTTTTTTTTTTCATTTTACATGAAAACTTCTGAACAACCTAATCCGAATCAACCCGAAATTTAAATGGCCTGAACCCCCGAAACCCAAAGAACACCTCAAATGGGACTGAAAACAAATATTCGTAAATGTCCCCTGCATAATTGTATCTGAATTACGTATGTATCTGACGCATGTATGAACATCTCACTTCAAGCCACTATGCATCATTCATGCCCTAAACATCAAATTGGTGACGAAGTTCCCTGAATTTCGATCTGTAAGTATCATATTCGCATCTTATCGTATTTAATTCATGATTTCGTAGATTATCTCACTCGATTTTGTTGCATAACATAGATAATTTTACAGCAATTGAAGTATGATTTTAGTAGTTGCTATTAACAGTAGATTATTATGAATTAAATACGATAAGATCCGTAGATTATTAACTATAGTAGAAGAAAACCACTATAGTTACTATGTATGTACACCACTAATTATGCTATGCAATACTTGTACTGTGTGTAGTTTATCAAAATACACTGATATAGATATATATGCTATTTTACATGTATATTTAACAAAAACCTAAAATCCAGCTATTTTAGAGCGATATTTAATTACTATTTATATTAAATAACCAAAAAATAAGTAAATTGTCGCTATCTATCGCTACAACCCTATAATAGCGAGCCTAGACCTATACGCTGGCGATTGCTACGCTCGCTATTGACAACTATGCACACAAGTTATAATTTTCTTACATTATCTCTCAGTTTTACATGAATTACTTAAGTGTTGGTTTTTTTATATTATCCTACACGATATAGGAAATATATTCAGGCTGTTTTGATTAGCATTACCCTGAAAGTAGGAGATACCCACCCACCAACATTCAAAAGTAGTATTTAGCTGATAATCAATGGTTGCTGAGTTAGTGAGAGGCATGACTTCCAAGTTTGAAGGTAACAACTGCAGTGCAGAAGCAGAAGAAGAAGATGCTCTTCCTTCTTATCACATTGTAGGCGATGTATGTGTTGAGTGAGTACACTAATGCGTGAGATCTTGGATGAGAAAATCGGCTTCTCTTGGTAGAGGATGCTTCCGGTAGGAGTAGTACAAGGAAATGGGATAGTGTGTAGTCTTAGGTAACATGAAATTGGATGAATCCATCTATTTGTTAAGTGTAATCGATGACAGAAGATGGGAAAGTTTGCGAACCACAAGTTCAAGGTAAAACAACACTAGATCCCACAAAAGGTCTTACTTGCTTGTTGGAAGTGTGGCAAGCAGGGGCGGACTTAGAAGGTTATTAGGGATCCCTCAACCCCGTTTCCATAGTGTAAAAATACACCTTAACTCCGTTTTCGTAGTGTAAAAATACCCCTCAACTTCGTCTCGGTTATACAAAGGATACCCCTGGTCTAAAAAAATAAAAAAATGGTATACCCATAGTTGTCGATAACGAATAGCGACAAGGCACCTATAGGCTACGTTGCAAAAAATGGGTTTCTGAACTGGAATTTAATTGAACTCGTGCATGTCCGCACGTCTTGCGGACAAGAATGCAGCTCCGAAAACGGGCCCGCGTGTGCCAGTTTTTGCACATTAACCGGCTGTCGCTAAGTTCGCTATTCGTCGCTAAGACCCATATAGCGACAAGAAGGCCGGTTTTAAACTGATTCATTCGGTTATTATTACACGTATAACCAGAACTGAACCATAAAAGCTGGCTATGAAAAAAAATCATAACCGGATCATCAATTTGGTTATTTCGGTTCTGTTTTTTCATAGTTTGGTTATTTCGGTTCTGTTTTTTCAGTTATGCTCAGTGTTGGAAAAATTGGGATTAATAGTCAACTAATCGCTAGTTGGCTGGAATAGGCCATTATGGCCGCCAGATTCCCGCTAGATTTCAGCCAAAACCTGTAAATTTCGGCCTGATTCCGGCAAAAACCTGTAAATTCCTGCGATTAATCCTGTATACGACATGGGTTAAAATGTGTCTACTTATAAAAATGTGTGTACTGTAGATATTAAACTGAAAATTACATATAAAAATCCCAATCCGATTAATCACGACTAATCTTGATTAATCACTAGTCGATACCCCACCGGCTGACTAGTGCCTAGCGATCCTTACAACAATGGTTACGGTTTAGTTATTCGGTTTTTCTACTCAACCCTAGCATAAAATCCGTGACAAAGTTAAAGTTGTAATTTTCGGATGATTGAGTCATTAATGCTATTTAATATCTCCGAGTTCTATATAAACGGCCTACCCCCCCAATTGCTTTGATATCATCGAACCGGTGGTTGGTCCTACATACAAAACCCTAAAATCATAGTAACAGAGCGCCAGTGATTCGTTCGCCACATACAATGGCAGCAGATGAGCGATCCCTGATTGAGCTCCCAAAAGTCAATCTGGAAGCTGTTCTTACTAAGTTGCCGTTACGATCTCTCCTTGTGTTTCCAAGTCTCTGTTGAATCTCATTAAAAATGATTCAGAGTTTGCACAAGTGCATCTTGCAAAATCAGAACCCCGATTAATGATCCAGTGTCTCTTAGATCCAAGTCTTCACTTGATTGATGTGGGTACCGATACTGCTTCGCGTCCAATTTTAACATCCCTTTAAATGGCTTTGAAATAACACATTCGTGTAATGGGTTGTATGTTATACTACAACCCTGTTACTTACAGGTGAATAATACACATTGCTTCCTGAAACTAGAATTCGTTATAGAACTGTTTTTTACTGCCCAAAAACACACCGATTTGAAGTTCTTCTATGCATGTTTTACCGGTTGAAACCTTATTCAGATGTTTCATCTCATATTGGATTAGATCCGATTCCGGCCTCCGATTCAGATCCTGATTAATCTCATTGGAGTAGGGATGTGAGAGGTACCAACTTGGAAGTGGTAAAGGTGGCACCAAGGTATGGAAATTTAGCCTCTTAATTCCTTCAACAACTATATATACAAGCAAGCATGTTAGTTAAGCTTGGCTAAACAGGTGGGTCGGGTTGGATGATGGTTCGTAACAGTTTGGGTCAACTGGGTTACCGTAAAGGCGGGCTCTGAGCAAAATGAGTTCAGCTCAGAAGAACTGTTTAAAAAATATCAATTGGTGTCGGTGAGACAACGGGTAGGGTATGGTCATGGGTGGTGCTATAAGAATGGCTCATTTTTACCCTTTGTATAATTTGACAAACATTATAAGAGTGGCTCGTTTTAACCCTTTGTATAATTTGAGTAGACCCAAATTGACCTTCGTCTAGTTCGAGTTAACCAAAATGAACCCATATGCAATTTTGTTTTTGCCCATATCAACCCTGGCTTTAATTTATTTATATCTTTTTATTTATTATACAGGCTTGCTGATCCAAATTCGAGCGCGCGTAACAATCTGGAGATATCAACTTTCTCAGAGGAGGCCGGGACTGCAAATTGAACCGTTGGATGTTCCTTTCCTAACCGCTGTCATCTAGCTGCATAGCGGGTTGATCGTGACCTTAAGGGGTTCAATCCTAGTAGTTATGTGTTCTGGTACTAGTTTAATCAATGTTTAAATGTTTGATGACTTTTGTTTGGTTTCTGGGCTAGTTCTTCTTTTATATTGGTAGTAAAGTAATAGTAATTTGCATTTGGTTAAGCTGGGTTGTGTGTGCTTGTTGTTACTTTGTTTAATCAAATCTGTTAACTGTCAGGTTTGGTTTGGTTGGCTTAACGAAAATGTTGGTTCGGCCACTAAGATTTTAGACAACAACTGACCAAACCGGTTGGGTTGGCCGGACTAGCCAACATGGTTCTGTTTAACATAAGAGTAGAGAAAATAACTCAGTTAAATGTATATTAAAATTACAACCATTGTTTGGCAATTATTCGACCTCCAACGTTATTTTACACCTGCAATATGCAGAAACAACGGGGACGCATATAAATAAAATAGAACAGTTTTATTAAACAATTCTCTACATATACAAAAACCAAGTGGGGGAATAGTGCCACGCAGCTAGCTATTGGACCAATAGTTTTATTGTTTTATATTCGTTTTAAAATTACGGTTTTGTCATTCACTTAAAATAAAATTACGTTTTTGCCTCCAGCTCAAAATTAATTATTTTTTTATCACTCGCTCAAAATTACGATATTGCCCTCGGTTCAAAATTATGATTTTATCCACGTATTACAATTACAACTTTGGCCCCAGTTCAAAATAATTTTTGCTTTTGCCCCAAACTAAAAATGACGACTTTGCATTTTCTCCCCGTTTCAAAAATTATGATTTCGCCTTCAGTTTAAAATTATGTTTTTGCCCGGTTCAAAATAAAACTATGCTTTTGCCCCCTATTCAAAATTACGAATTTGCCCTCAGTTCAAAATTTTGATTTTGCCCCAGTTAAAATTAAAAATATAGTTTTGTCCCCAGCTTAAAATTACGATTTTGTCCTTGGTGCAAAGTTATATTACGATTTTGTCTCCGGTTCAAATTTATAGTATTGTCATCACTTTAACTTTTGCCAAATTACGATTTTACCCAAGTCAACAAATAGAACTTTGCCCTCAGTTCAAATTACAGTATTGTTATCGTTTTAGTTTTTTTTAGCAAAACTATAAAAGTGTTTTTTTATTAGTTGACTGGATTTAATTTTTTTCCATGTCAAGGATCTTCCTAAAACTCACTCATTAATCCTTACAAACTACGGTTTTGCCCTGAGCTCAGAACTACGGTCTTGTCATCGTTTTAGTATTTTTTTCCTAAGAAAACTATAATAGTGTGTTTTTAATTGATTGAGAATTATTCGGTCATCGCCTCGCAACGCGGGCGATGGCATTAACTAGTTACATTACGATATATAAATAAAAGAAACCTGAAACTTACAGAACTATTACAACTGAAAAATCAAAATACAAGAACAAAAATGAAGCAGAAAATAAACGAGGCTTGTGTTTAACTTTAACACAAGGCCCTTAAAACAAATTCCGAGTCTCCCAAGAGAACTCGTTTTGTTTCCTAAGGTACAACACCCGGAGCAGTAGTACTATCGGAGCAGCCTCGAGGACCCGAAGAATACCTTGAGAAGAGCGAGAGAAGGATCAGAAATAGGGATGAGCAAATCCCGATCCCGTCCGGATCTCGAAAATCCTGATCCCGAATTTCGCCAAAACTGGGTATCGATACCAATACCGAAATATGTCGGTACGGTAGCGGTATATCAAGGTAAAATTCGGTATTTTACCGGTACCGTCCCGCTTCCGAAAATACCGATACCAAAAAGGCCAAAAAGTGGATACCGTTTCCGGGACCGAAATGGATGTGATGTTGTAGTTATACAGCAAGTGGGGAAACAGGTGTTGGTGAAACTGGTGTCATTTGCAATGGATGTGATGTTGTATGTATACAACATCTGAGATGAAACAGCAAAAACAAATTAAATGAGAGAATTAAATTTCATTAAACGTTTTCAATGCACTTTAATTCGTCATTTAATTCTCAGTCAAAACCGTAGACTCGTCTATTTCAAATGTTGAAATGAAACTGTTCTGTCATTAAAGTCTGGAAGCTTCTATCTCGCGTGCGCGCCACTTTGGCTCACTTTCATGCACGCGCAGGTTTACACCACTCATGCGCGCATGCGTCACGTCACTAGTGAACCTATACGATCACGCCACACAGTCGTGCCGTATTGGCTCACTTTGGTGCGCCACGCGCGTCACATCAGTGTCCATGCGCCACAGCGCGCAGACCAGGCTGGTCATCCGCCATGCACCTGTGCGCCCGCCTGCCACGTCATACGCCAAGGCTTACCTGCCACCTGGTCCTTGCAGCCCTTGTGCGTCACTACGCGCGTGGTCAAAAATACAAAGCGGCTCGCGACGTTGCGAGCGTGCGAAGTGCAAAGTGCGTCATCAAAGCGCCACATTGCGCCCATCGCCCACGCCACGCGAGTTAGGGTGCTTTGCACCTTTCGCAAGTACACTAGTGTGTGCTTCCATGAAACAAAGTGCTCCCACTTAAATACCTTTTTAAGTTTCATCTCCTCCTCTGTGGGACAATGTGCCACTTTTCCATTATTTCGGCATTCTATATGTGGGACGATGTGTCACTTTCTCATTATTTCAGCATTTAATGTTTCAAACACCAAACTTTGAGCATCGATATCTCATTCACCTTAGCTCCGTTTTGGACGTGGTTTAGTTCGTTGCGAAGCTTTTCCAACATAGAACACAAACCCACAAATAAATATATGAAATCCCCTCCGTTTCTTATATTTATTTCTAGTCCAAAATTAGAAAAAATGCATTTCCTTTATTTGTGAAAATTGCTATTTTCATCAAGTTTCCAACCAAATAGTGATGGTAAATGAACATGGTTATATTTTATTATAGGGCTTGTTAACGAGCAAGGGCAGAATTGTAAAATACCCACCACTTCAATCTTCATGGAGTTTAGGATAGTTCCTTCACAGGGTTGGTTCCGATACAAACCATATTTATCCTACAAATCGTAAGAACATATTCTAACACTTAAAAAAGTTAAATTAGCACATACTAAAACAATACATATATAAAAGTAGCACTTTTGAATTATATTAGCACATGAAAATTAATCAAGATAATTGATTTTAGCACATATGTGAAATGATATCAACACTTTTCTTTATTAGCACATTGAAAACAAAATGAAGATCCAAATAAAGAATTAATTGCTTGTTAGCACAATTATAAAGAATTCAAGATAATTGATATTATTTAGGTTATCATTTTACCATTTCTCTATAATTGGTTGGATGACACATGTGACTTTTTAAATGGTTGTTACAATTTGTATACGAAATGTGGTTTGTATTTGATCCTTCTTCCTTCACTATATACCACCCCACTCACATTGCGCTACGTCATCGAGTAAATTGCCACAACGCCAACGAATTTCAACTGGCCCCATCACCACGCCGCCCTCTGGTTTTGACGTGGTTGAGGCAAGGCCGACCCTGAGGGTGTGCGGGATGGGCGACGGCTCAGGGCCCAAACCCATCGAGGGCCCAATTTTTTTTGTTTTTGTATTAGTTTTACACTGTAAAGTTAGAATATATACGTAATAAATCGAAAAATGTCATTGTGAAGCACTTGGTTTGGTGGTTTGAAAGTCACTTTAATAAGAAGACACGAGTTCTAATCCTGACATTCTCAGTTTTGACATTACTTGCCTAATTTGTCAAGTTACATAAATTGATTGGTGTTGATTCAAATTACATTAATTCATTTTTGTTATAAACCAGACATTTTAGGCCCAACCCATTACTTATGGGCTTTAGGGTTTATTGTTATATTTATCTATATATTGTAATGTTGAATAGAATGAAGGATGAGAATTCAGTTTATCTCTTTTCCTCTTTGGTTTTTATCACGTTATCAGCACTTTGACTCTACACTGGGATTTCTGGCAATCTTCAACCAGACGGATTTAACAGGAATTTATTGTTCATCGCATCCTGGTACACACCATCATATCTCACACTGTACTATGTCTTCTTATTCTTATTACAGAATACATATGTGTATCCAAAGATAAATCACACTTGCGAATTTAAATATGGTACCAAAGAAAAGTTCTTTTTTCATATGATTTCTACGTTATTAATTTTTCACAGAAAGGATACAAGCCTTTTACAAATATTTTTCAAACTGGATCGTAGGTTTTATTCTTTGGAACAACACATATGTGATTTAGATCTGAATTTTGGAGTGTTTTAGAGGAAGAATTTTTTTTCTGCACTTCGGAACCAAAGTATAGGGTTTTTTTTTCCTTATGCACTAACAGGGACAATAATCACATCGGCTTTTGCCGCCATGAACAACTTAAACGAAAATATGAATTTTTATAAAACTCATTATCCGGGGTTTTCCGATCTAATCTTGTCGACTCATGTCAACCCCAGTCAACCAGCGGGGGTCACTGCCGCCACAATCAACCGAATAAAACACATAAATTTTCCGCCTTGAAAACTTTCCTCCGGCGATTGTCCTCAACCGCTAACGGTTTCTGTGGTGGTTCTTCAACCGTTACTGGATCCCTCGACATCATCGTCCACTGCCGTGAAATTTTTCTCCGGCACCGTCCGGCGCAGCGCCGCTTCTATATCTGATACTAAGGTAGATCTTCAAACCGGCACTTTGTATCCATCATTCAAGAATCCGTGCGACGCAACGTCTCGGAATGTGAATTTGGCGATGAAGATTCTTTTCGATTGATGTGTTCTTGATTAACAAAGTAAAAATTGTTTTTGGCTTGTGGTTTAACTGGTATTTGGGATTTGGGGATGATGGCACATATATATTTGATTATTTAGTTCATATTTAATACACATGGTGGCATACAGCTGTATGTACCTCACTATATTTAACATATATTGATTATTTACTATATTATTAGTATTTAATATTGGTTAGAAACCAATAGATAAACAAAGGAGTATCGATTATCGTTTAAATAGCAATAAAAGAAAACATTTTTTTACAAATAAAATAAAATAAAACTTGAAAAAATATCTGATTGAAATTGTCACGTCTTTGATGAGTTAATGCGTGTGGGGCCCGACACCAAGCAATATGCTTAAAAGGACCCGCTTATTTAAATTCTTCAAACACATTTACAAGATACAAAAAATAATAAATGAGTTTATTTTCCTTCTTTATTTTATAAACATACTTAGAGTTTAGAACTTGCAGTTCTAGCAAAAGAGAACCTGAAGTTCTCATACAATATACATTTCATTTTGGAGGCTTGTTTTTAAAATGCCTTATTCTATCTTTTGTAGATTAAAATGTCGAACTTATCAAAACTTGAATTCACCGCACTTGACATCTCGGGTAACAACTACCTCCCGTGGACTCTTGATGCTAAAATTCATTTGTCAACAAATAATTTGGGGGAGACAATTATTGATGGTAATCAAACTTCACCTCAAGATAAAGCGAAAGCTATGATATTCCTCCGCCATCATCTTCACGAAGATCTAAAGCGGGAATATCTAACTGTTGAGGATCCCCTTGAATTATGGACAAACATTAAAGAACGTTTTGACCACCAGAAGTTGGTCTTACTCCCCAAAGCCCGCTATGAATGGCTTCATTTACAACTACAGGATTTTAAGAATGTCAGTGAGTACACTTCTGCCTTATTCCGCATTACCTCTGAGTTAAAATAATATGGTGATAAAAAATAACCAATAAACACATACTTGAAAAGAAATTTCTCAACGTTCCATGCCTCAAGTATGCTTCTATCGCAGCAATATAGGGAACGCCAATTGCGACCCACCAGTGCAAGCCCATTCCCTTAAGCGAATGTGGCCAATTATCAAAGCGGACGAGGTAGAGGTAGAGGCCGCGGCCCCAGCAGAGGTCGTGGTCGAGGAGGGGGATACACATGGCATCGAGAGTCTCAGAACACTAAAAATAGCGGCGGTGAATCGAGTCGACATAATACGGGGCGACCTTCAAATGGGAAAAGTAGCGGGAACGAAAGCAACATTTGTTATAAATATGGGATGTCAAATCATTGGTCCCGCACATGTCGCACCCCTAAACACCTCATTGAGGCATATCAACACATTTGTTATAAACTCTTGCAATGTTTCATTTTATTTCTTTGAATTAACTTTTATTTATTTTTATTTCCTGAAGAAATATGTATACTAGCTCTAGTAGAGCTATTATTGGTGATGAATGTATGGTAGATAGCGGTAGTACTAATAATATTATCAAAGATATGAAATTTTTCTCTGAGTTGTCTCCGGCAGAGACACCGATTAGTACTATATCTGGTGTCAGTAACTTTATCGAAGGCTCCGGCAGAGCACACGTAACATTATCTTCGGGTACCCAACTAATTATTAATAATGCATTATATTCAAGTAAATCCAGAAGAAATTTACTTAGCTTTAAAGATATTCGAAAAAACGGTTACCACCTAAAAACAATATCTGAAAATAATATTGAATATCTTCAAATTACTTCAAACAAAAATGGCAAAGAAACAATTGTTGAACAATTAGAAGCCTTATCCTCTGGATTATATTGTACTAATATCAATCCTATCGAATCATACATGGTGAGTAACCAAAAGCTGTTAGATAAAGATTCAATATATGGCATGGCCGTCTAGGTCACCCTGGTAGCATAATAATGAGACGAATAATCAAAAGTGCAACTGGACACCCTCTCAAAAACTTAAAAGTTTTGCTACCACAAGACTTATCATGTGCAGCATACTTTCTGGGCAAACTTATAACTCGGCCCTCACAAACTAAATTGATACATGAAACCCCATAATTTTTAGAAAGAATCCAAGGGGATATTTGTGGGCCTATTCATCCTCTGTGTGGACCATTCCGCTATTTCTTGGTCTTAATTGACGCATCCTCAAGGTGGTCACATGTGAGCCTTTTAGCTACTCGAAATGTAGCATTTGCCCGACTTTTAGCTCAAATCATACAATTGAGAGCCCATTTCCCCGATAATCAAATTAAAAACATCCGGATGGATAATGCGGGAGAATTCACATCTCGAGCTTTTAATGACTATTGTATGTCAATTGGGATCAATGTTGAACATTCAGTACCTCATGTTCACACACAAAACGGTTTAGCTGAATCTCTGATTAAACGATTACAAATAATCACTAGACCACTCTTAATGAGATGTAAATTACCATCTTCTGCATGGGGTCATGCTATTTTGCATGCCGCTGCACTGATTAGATTGAGACCAACTGCTGATCACGAATACTCCCCATTACAACTGGTCTCCGGACGAGAACCAAGTTTGTCCCACCTTAGAGTTTTTGGTTATGCAGTATATGTACCAATACCGCCACCACAACGTACTACAATGGGACCCCAAAGAAGACTGGGTATCTATATTGGTTTTAACTCCCCGTCCATAATTTAATATTTAGAACCAATGACGGAAGACATGTTTACAGCACGGTATGCTGACTGTCATTTTGATGAAACAATGTTTCCAGTCTTAGGGGGAGATAAGGACAAAGAAAGACTGGTAACACAAGAAATAACGTGGAATGCATCATCGCTATCAAATCTCGACCCCCGAAGTGGTCAATGTGAATATAAAGTCCAAAAGATCATACATTTGCAAAGAATAGCGAACGAATTACCAGATGCATTCACAGACACGAATAGAGTGACAAAGTCACATGTACCAGCATCAAATGCACCTGCTCGAATTGAAGTAATCCCAGAAGCGATTACTATACAACGAAAGCGTGGGAGACCAATCGGTTCCAAAGACAAAGGCCCACGGAAACGAAAAGAGCAAAGTAACGCAGTTGGTGAAAACTCACAAAAGATTATAAGAGAAACCCCGGTAGAGGTAAATGTCCCAGAAGAGACAACTATGAATTCAGAGGAAAATGAAGTTTCAGAAGAAACACCGGTACCGAACGAAAATGAGATCTCTATTAATTATGTACAAGATAGTACAGTGTGGAACCGGAATAAAACACGTGTTGATGATATATTCGCATATGCTATAGCAACGGATGTAATCAATGAAAATGATTACGTACCAAAAACTTTAGAAGAGTGCATGCACAGAAATGATTGGCCAAGATGGCAAGAAGCCATAAATGCCTAATTGAATTCACTCGAAAAGCGACATGTTTTCGGACCTGTAGTCCTAACGCCCATAGACGTCAAACCAGTAGGTTATAAATGGGTATTTGCAATAAAGAGAAATGAAAAGAATGAGATTGTACGATATCAGGCTCGACTTGTAGCACAAGGGTTTTCCCAAATCCCAGGAGTTGATTATGAGGAAACGTATTCCCCTGTTGTGGATGCGATAACCCTTAGGTTCCTAATCGGCCTCACAATCTCTGAAGGACTTCATATGAGACTAATGGATGTCGTCACCGCATACTTATACGAGACACTTGGAAATGACATCTACATGAAAATCCCTAAAGGAATAAAATTGCCTGAAGCATTAAAATCAACACCTCGAGATATGTGTTCTATAAAGCTCCAGAGATCTTTATATGGTCTCAAACAATCTGGTCGTATGTGGTACAAACGACTTAGTGAATATCTCGAAAAGGAAGGATACAAGTCTGATGTAATCAGTCCATGTGTCTTTATAAAATGATCACTCTCAAATTTCACTAAAATAGTAGTCTATGTTGACGATATCAACATCATCGGGTCTCCTGAAGAGATAGAGAAAGATGCTCGGTTGTTAAAGAAGGAATTTGAAATGAAAGATCTTGGTATGACGAAATTATGCATCGAACTACAATTTGAGTATCTGTGCAAAGGCACATTTGTCCATCAATCAAACTACATCCAGAAGATGTTAATACGTTTCAATATGGATAAAGCACCTCCGTTTAGCGTACCTATGGTTGTCTGACCGCTAGATCCACACAAGAATCTTTATCACTGTCACACCCCGAATTTCCACGTGTCACCGGTGGGCCCGGTGGGGGAGTATCGTGACGTAGTTGATATCATCATTGTCAAACAACACAATTTATAATGCACAGCAGAAGCAAAAGAAATACATTTATTTCAACCATCAAATGTAATATTTAAGTATCACAAGTAGTCGAAATAGATCCACAGGCGGATCGGAATAAAAAGGAGAAAATTGTTCAACAGATATATGCATCCCAAAGCTTGCGAGACTCTATGATGCTAAGGAGAAACCAGCCTATTACGTATAGCACCTGCACTTAATCTTTTTGGGGAAAATACGTCAGTTTACACTGGTAAATACAATTTAACTGACTCATTTTGAAAAGGTTTTAAAAATTGATTTAAATGCTCAAGGCACAAAACATTTTATAACTTGGGAATAATAAATCAAAGTTAAACTTGTAAAAGAATTACATGTTCGTTATGCGTTCAGTCGCCCGAGTCGTGTCGGGTTTAAGGTTAATTGACACACCACTCAGTATAAGTCCGCGGCGGGAAGCCAACGTTTATACCTTAATAATATGGACATAATACCGGGTGTACGCCTACACCCGGGTGTCAAGGTCGTGGCCATTACTTAAAATGATGCCAAGGATATCCGGGACATGGTCATTAAGCTCCCAAAGGCGTAAAACAAACAAAACTAGTTTTCAAACGGGTCACATTGATAATACCCAACTACTAATGAGTTAGGGTCAATTGCCCGACCAAGCGGTATTTTATATACCGTACCCCCAAGCCCGTATAAGGGAAAATAAGTTAAAAGTATTTACCTGAGCAAGTATAAACCACAAAAGCAAAAATGCAAGTGTCTTTTACTGGGCTCCTATTCTGGAACGAAGGTTTATAATAACCTATTAGAATCCTAACGGGTCTTTTAACATAGCCTAAGCTTAGACCGGTTAGTTTCGAAGAATAAATATGGTTTAATCGCGAGGAAGGCGAAAACCAAAAAAGAATGTGACTTAGACCCTACAAGCTTGGATACTTGTATTACATGGGTAAACTAAACACATTCTGGATTTAGAGACTAAGATGTTACGGTTTGACCCGTTTCGGCTAATGTGCGTAAACTAGTCACATAAGCCGATCCGAACGCGAAAGTGCGTAACGGGTAACCATATAAATCATATACATGTTTCCTGAGATTATATGCACCAAATATGCGGTAATATCAGTATGGTATGTCCCATTATGCCCTGAATGATTTTAAACTCCAATTACGCCTCACAAGGGTATTTTGGTAATTTTACATAGACTTAAAAGGTCAAAACGGGAAACCTAAGTCTTCAACTTTAGTTTACTGTTATAATATGAGATTTTACTAAATATCTCAGTAGGTATTAGACCTTTTGTATAAAAACTAGTTTTGACATATACTATGTCGTAAAAATGCCTAAAAGGCGATTTGGAGCCATTTACGGGTTTTAAAGGAAAAGCTGATATTTTTATAATTCCAGAAGGCTCAAAATATTATATTTAACATAATAAATCAGTAGGAAAAGGTTTGGGGTCAAAAGGTTTTGTAAAACTCATTTTATGGCCGAAAAGGGCAAAACCGGCATAAGCCGAATTAAGTTTAAAACCTTAAGTTATGCTCAGCCTAAAAAATAAATAAAAATCTTTAAAATTCCCGAAATATTATTACATAATAGTGGGTATAAGGTTTTGGTATAAAATCTAAGTTTAAATAGGCTATGCGTTAATTACGCTAATTATTTACTAAGAAAGCTTCTAATTACGCTAATGAGCATAACTCTCAATCTAGACCTTAAACTGATGTCAAATTTTGGAGACAAGTTTATAATTCAGTAACTAAGATGTCTACCCTTTTACATTTTCAAAAATCATGATTTATGGACATTCGGGCATAATAGTCAACATATGGACATTTAACGGAAACATGCATGTGAACAAGATATCTAATGAACCAAGTTGTATAATCACAGGAGGATATACTAACATGTTACTAGGTCCAAAAGAAGCTCTAAGGCAATCTTAATCTTGACTAAAACGGGTCAAAACTGAAAGTCAAAGTGAAAGTCAAACTATGCGACTTTCGGTTCCGAACCGGGTCTAAACAGAAAATTGTCGAGTTGAACATGTTGGAACATGTTCTTACATCATTTACCAAATTATATTAGTGATAAAACAGGTTGCATGCATCCTACAATGCTAATTATAAGTTAATTTGAATTTAAGCGTTCTGTTGACTTTTTATAGTTAACTTTGACTCGACAATTGACATGCTTAGAGTGGGAATCTGGAAATACCCTTTTAAGGGTTTGCTACCCACTTAATTACCTACTTAAAGGTATCTTTAATTCGTGATTTGACAGAGTACATTATGATTAATCATGAAGTCAAACCTTAATTACGGCGGTTTGACTTTTAGCAAATTAACTAAGCTAGAATGGATTAAGGGAGGTTAAGAGCACTTACAAGAGTCCTAAGAAGGGTTAGGGACCTAATGAAACTTAGTTGACGTCCAGCAAAGCTCCAGAGATGACTTGAACCAAAGTCCCAAGTAAGCAAGTGACAATGGTTACCATTCAAGTCCTTATATAGTGAGCCAAGAGGTCCAAGATTGTGACACACAAGTCTACAATGGTTGGGGGATCATCCCAGGTGTTCCTAGAGGGCTAAATACTGCCTAGCAAGCCCATGGTTTCGAAATTTTACGTTTTAAGTCGGTGCAACGGGCTGGACAGGCAGCTGTCCAAAAACTGCTGCCAGCGACGGTCTTACGGACCGTAAGCTTAAGGCCTTGCGATCCGTAAGAACCTCTTGCGGACCGTAAGCTAAAATGGCTACGGTCCGTAACCGACCCTTGCTGAAAACGCCCAGGTACCCTCCTTACGGACCGTAAGCTTGGGGCCTTGCGGTCCGTAAGAGGTGGTCAGAAGACAAAAATTTTAAAACTTTTAAGTCTTGACCATGCAACTTTCAAATGTCGAAACATCAGACTTTTACTGCAATGTAGGGTCCACCATTGTCAGGTTTTGCATGCTTGCATGAATATTGATACCTTGGAATCTTATGGCAACTTTAATTTGACGGAACATCAAGAATAAGTCCTTGGATTCTCATGTTAGTTGGCCAAGGTAATTAGCTATTTTGATTCCTTTTTACGAGGATTTTATTTAACATTTTTAGTAGTAACAACCTATAATTCCAAAGTCCTTAATAAAGATGCAGCTTTATTTATTTGAGAGCAGCCGGTTATCATATAAGATGATTATCTAATGATTTAAGGATCTTGGGATTTATAACAATTTGGGTCGCTCAGAGGTGTTTTAATAACATGTCGCCCTTGGGTCGTTCAGAGGTATTTTAAATAACATGACGCCCTATAAAATCCTACCAAACATCTTTTTATGTAATCCGGTTTTTCTGACACCTCTGTCTAACGTGACACGTGTCTTTATTTTAATGGACAAGAATTTTCGAGGTGTTACATCCTCACCCCCTTAAAAGAAATCTCGACCTCGAGATTTACTGAAACAATTGAGGGTATTTCTCTTGCATCGTGGATTCTAACTCCCACGTATAATCAGGACCTCTGCGGCCCTCCCATTTGACCTTGACAATGGGTACATGCTTCCTCCGAAGCTTCTTTACCTGTCGGTCCTTAATCGACACAGGTTTTTCTACAAACTTTAAGCTTTCGTCTATATGCACATCTGAATGCGGTATGACTAGCGATTCATCAGCTAGACATTTCTTCAGATTGCAGATGTGGAACACATTATGAATACCACTAAGCTCTTCTGGTAAGTTCAACTTATAAGCCACCGATCCTATACATTCGATGATCTCGAATGGTCCAATGTACCTTGGGCTCAACTTACCTTTCTTGCCAAATCTCATTACCCTTTTCCAAGGTGATACTTTGAGCAAAACTTTATCGCCAACCTCGAACTTGAGGGGCTTTCGCCTATCATTAGCATAGCTCTTCTGCCTATCACGGGCAGCCTTAGGTGCTCACTAATCTGGGTAATCTTGTCCGTTGTCTCCAGGACTAATTCTGGTCCTGATATTTGAACTTCTCCTACCTCTGCCCAACAAATGGGTGTTCTGCATTTTCTACCGTATAGTGCCTCAAAAGGCGCAGCCTTAATGCTGGTGTGGTAGCTATTATTGTAGGAGAACTCGATCAGAGGTATGTGCCTATCCCAACTTCCTCCTAGGTCAATCACGCATGCACGAAGCATGTTGTCACACCCCCAAAATCCACCTGCGGATAACACCTGCTTTGAGGGCGTGACTGACCAGGATCCAGCCACCAATTATACTGAGCATTGAATTAATAGTAGAAATATTTAATATCCAAAGTAGTTAACAACATCGTAGTTTAAGTTCGATAATTAGTTTAACAAAGCAGCGGAAGCATAAACCAAAGTAGTTTTAAAGATAGTTCTTAGTTCAAAATAATTAACCCAACACACGGGTTTGACGAACACTACACATCCCCAAGCAGCAGCTCCTGAGTCACTGGTTACCTGCAAAGCATGCAGTAAGGGGTCAACAATAATGCTGAGTGAGTTCACTAGTTGTCCAGTTTTAGTTTACCCAAAACTTAAGTTGTTTAGATAAAGCATTTATAATCACGTTGTGGGGAGCTACCCCATCTGTAAGCTCACTAAACTGTAGATACCGAAACTGTTGACGGAATATAAATTCGTGCCCCGAGTCAATGTCTATCGTCATTGACCATGTTGCAAGGTCAACTAGTTCACGCCCGATCTCCCCCGGTCACGGTGTGAGGTTGTCAAACCTAATAGCGCTATCAACTAATAACCCGTTCGCCCCCGGCGATTAATCGGTACTGTAAGCAGGGACTTAAGGTGATAGAGTTTCGTTTAGCATGGCTAGTTGTGATTTATAAATAGTATCCAAACGTATCTCCCCCGGAGATAGTAATTACCCATTCTGTTTTCCCCCGGAGTAATGGGTCAAAAGTATTTTTCCCAAAGTTGGTAGTTTGTTCGTGTCCCTCCGCGGGACGCATGCTTTTAGTGTGTGAACTCACCTTGGGTTGCTCGGCAAATTGGGTTACTTGTCAAACACGTTGGTCACCACGTCCTAACATGGTTACCGGTATAGGTCAGGTTTGGTGTACAAGCAATCACGTAAAAATCTACACATAACTATCACGTTGCATGCATAAAAAATATAGACAGTGGGTTATTGGGCCGGCCCTAGCATTTAAGCAGTCAAACAGTAACACGCAGATCAGTCAACAGGTAGCCCATATCAAGCATACTATGGCCCAATAACCAAAGTGGACAGCCCAGTCGCAACCAGATGGTCTCGAGTCGCAACCAGGAGGTTTCGGCTTGTCACGCTGTGATTGCGAGTCGCAACCGTGTGGTCTCGAGTTGTCACGTTGTGGTTGCGAGTCGCAACTGCGTGGTCTCGAGTTGTCATGCCATGGTTGCGAGTCGCAACGGTGCGGTTGCGAGTCGTAATGCTGTCTCTTTCATGTTCACGTGTAGATTCAGATACATCAGTCCACATTGTACTATGTAATCAGGCCCAAATCAAGTAATAGCCAATAAGGTTTTACTAACATTTTTCCTAATCTGACCATTAATAAAAATAGATCAAACTTTGCCATTTTTGAAATCTTCAAACCATATTCAAACAAGTTCATCACAAGTTCATCACAAGTTCATAGTTTTTCTAGGGTTTTCATGTCAACATAGCCATACATTTTGGACCGAAAATCACGTATTTCATCAAGATCAACATGTAAGAATAAAGAAACATACAATATATATCCGAAATCTTAAGTTTAACATCATCATTGCAAGAAACAATGAAGCATAGTATGGTTAGCCATGAATACTCTTAAACTACCATTATCTATCCATCTTTAAGCATGTTAGCAAGTATTCATACATAAGATTTAACACACATAGTCCAACTTCACAAATCACCCAAAAATCATGTATAACACTACTAACCAAGCATTTCTAGTTCATTTAACCCACATAATCCTATGCACATAATAACAACACTAACCGGTTGAGAAGGAGGAGCCGAAAACAAAGAAAAGGAACCGAGAAAGTAGAGTATCCGAATGATGATGGTCTTGACCGAGATTCTTGTCCGAGATCCTTGAGCTTGAACCGAAAGTTGGAAGAGATGGGATGTTGTTGAAGGTTTCTAGTGAGAGAGAATAGAAGGAGTGTGTGGATGTGTTTGGTAACTAAAGAATGAAGAATGAGGGGGAGGTTGGGTTTATATACAAGGGAGCTCGGGTTGGGCTTGGGGGTTTCGGCCCAAACGGTTTCGGCTCAAGAGGCCCACTCGAGACCGAGTGGCCCACTCGCAACCGAGTGGTTGCGAGTCATGGTCTCGGCTCTCATATATATATATATATATATTACATACATATCACACATATCATGCACAAAGATCACGTTTTCATTTAATATCATAAGTATACACAAAATTATTACAAGGTGTTCGTTCGGAAAAACCTAGAGTGTCACATTATCCCCAAGTTTTAAGAACTTTCGTCCCGAAAGTTAAGGCAGCCACTGCCAAGCTAGCGTGTTTCAACGGGGTGTCACATCATCCCCCCGTTAGTTTGGAATTTCGTCCCGAAATTCAGTTGTAGCTTCAGTGCTGGGGGTTTCGTTTGGGAACAACTGGGGATACTTAGACTTCATCTGGTCTTCCCGCTCCCAGGTAAACTCTGGGCCACGCCGTGAGTTCCAACGAACTCGCACGAGAGGTATCTGGCTACGTTTGAGGGTTTTGATCTCTCGATCCGTGATCTCAATCGGTTCCTCAGTAAAGTGTAGCTGTTCATCAATAGTGAGTTCCTTGAAAGGAATTATGAGCGTTTCATCTGACAGGCACTTCTTCAGATTAGACACGTGAAAGACATTGTGCACTGCACTCAGCTCTGCAGGCAGGTTCAATCTATAAGCCACCTTACCGATTTTCTCGGTAATTTCAAATGGTCCAACATATCGTGGATTCAGCTTGCCTCGTTTACCGAAACGGACCACACCCTTCCAGGGTGAGACTTTAAGTAGAACCCGGTCCCCGACCTGGAATTCTAGTGGTTTCCTACGCTTGTCAGCGTAGCTTTTCTGACGGTCACGAGCTGCCGCCATGCGTTGCCTTATCTGGGAAATCTTTTCCGTTGTATCTACCACCAGTTCTGGGCCTGTGAGTTGACTATCACCGACTTCCGCCCAGCAGAGAGGTGATCGGCATTTACGACCGTACAATGCCTCAAAAGGTGCCGCCTGAATGCTAGTGTGGTAGCTGTTATTGTAGGAGAATTCCACCAGCGGTAGGTGCTTCTCCCAGTTTTTGCCAAAATCGATCACACATGCTCTAAGCATGTCTTCCAGGGTTTGGATGGTGCGCTCAGATTGTCCATCCGTTTGTGGGTGGTAAGCGGTGCTCATGTCCAAACGTGAGCCAAAGGATTTGTGCATAGCTTGCCACAATTCGGAAGTAAAATGAGCGTCTCGGTCGGAAATAATAGAAGTTGGCACCCCGTGCCTGGAGACTACTTCCTTTAAATAGATTTCTGCTAAGGTAGAAAACTTGTCTGTTTCCTTAATGGCCAGAAAGTGTGCAGACTTAGTCAATCGATCTACTATCACCCAAATAGTGTCATTCCCGCGTTGGGATCTTGGTAGCCCTGTAACAAAATCCATGGAAATCTGCTCCCATTTCCATTTCGGGATTTCGGGTTGCTGGAGTAGGCCTGCTGGTTTCTGATACTCAGTCTTGACTCTTGCGCAGGTCAAACATTTGCTAACGTATGCTGCTATGTGGGCTTTCATGCCAGGCCACCAGTAAGTGGTCCTTAAGTCGTGGTACATCTTATCTGAACCAGGATGTACTGAATAACGGGACTTATGGGCTTCGTCCATCACCAGTTCTCGTAGATCTCCGTAAAGTGGGACCCAAATGCGCCCTGCCACATAGTAGGCGCCGTCTTCTTTTTGCTCTAATCGTTGTCTCGATCCTCGCAGGGACTCAACCCTGATGTTTTCCGGTTTCAGAGCTTCGGTCTGAGCATTTCGAATTTGGGTAGGGAGATTAGACTGGATGGTGAGTTGTAACGCTCGCACGCGCTTGGGAGTAGTGTCTTTTCGGCTGAGAGCGTCTGCCACGACATTGGCCTTGCCCGGATGGTACTTGATGGCGCATTCATAATCATTCAGAAGTTCGACCCATCGACGTTGTCGCATGTTTAATTCCTTTTGCTTGAAGATATGCTCGAGACTCCTGTGATCGGTGTAAATGGTGCACTTGGTACCGTACAGGTAATGTCTCCATATCTTAAGCGCAAAGATCACTGCTCCTAGTTCCAAGTCGTGCGTAGTGTAGTTCCTTTCGTGAGTCTTAAGTTGTCGAGAGGCGTAAGCAATAACTTTGTCGCGTTGCATTAACACACAACCGAGCCCATGGATGGATGCATCGCAGTAAACCACAAAGTCGTCAGTGCCTTCAGGCAACGAGAGAATAGGAGCACTACAGAGATTATCCTTTAGTGTCTGAAACGCGGTTTCCTGAGCTTCACCCCATTTATAAACCATACCCTTCTGAGTAAGAGCCGTGAGAGGCTGAGCGATCTTGGAGAATCCCATGATAAATCTTCGATAGTATCCCGCCAGTCCCAAGAATTGGCGGACTTCGGTCGGAGTCTTAGGGGTAGGCCAATTCTTTATAGAGTCGATCTTTGCAGGGTCGACGTGAATTCCATCCTTGTTAACCACGTGCCCAAGGAAATGGACTTCTCGAAGCCAGAAGTCGCATTTCGAGAACTTGGCATACAGTTGCTCATTGCGAAGGAGTTCGAGGATAAGGCGTAGGTGCTGTTCATGCTCTTCTTGACTTTTCGAGTAGATCAGGATGTCGTCTATAAACACGATCACGAATTTGTCGAGGTAAGGTTTGCACACCCGGTTCATGAGATCCATGAATACCGCAGGCGCGTTGGTCATTCCAAAGGGCATAACGAGAAATTCAAAATGGCCATAACGAGTTCTGAATGCAGTTTTGGAGATGTCTTCATTACGGACCCTTAGCTGATGATAACCTGATCGCAGGTCAATCTTAGAATAGTAGCTCGATCCTTGCAACTGATCGAATAAGTCGTCGATTCGCGGGAGAGGGTAACGATTCTTGATGGTAACCTTGTTCAGCTCACGATAATCAATGCACATTCGGAATGTGCCATCCTTCTTCTTGAGAAAGAGTACTGGTGCTCCCCAGGGTGATGAACTAGGGCGAATAAACCCTTTATCCAATAGTTCCTGTAGTTGAGTAGAGAGTTCCTTCAATTCTGCGGGGGCTAGTCGATAAGGTGCACGAGCTATTGGCGCTGCTCCGGGAGCTAGCTCGATTTGGAATTCGACCTGACGGTGGGGAGGGAGTCCAGGTAGTTCCTCAGGAAATACCTCGGGGTAGTCACGCACTACCGGAAAATCTTCAATCCTCTTTTCCTTTTCCTGCGTGTTAGTGACAAGTGCTAAGATAGCGGTGTGCCCTTTCCGTAAACACTTCTGGGCCTTCAAGAAAGAGATAACGCCGGAGATTTCTCCGCCTTTGCCACCTTGTACAATGAGGGGTTTGCCAGAACGACGGGGAATACGAACTGCTTTCTCTTGACAGAGGATCTCAGCGCGATGCTTGGATAACCAATCCATACCAATAACGACGTCGAAGCTTCCAAGAGTAACAGGGAAAAGATCGATACTAAATGTCTGACCAGACAACTCTAGTTTGCAGCCTTTGATAACATGTGAGGCCTCGATGTTTCTACCATTAGCTAACTCGACGATATGATGCGAACTTAGTAACGAAAGCGGACGCTTAAGCTTCTTACTAATACGTAGGGACACATAACTAGCATCGGCTCCAGAATCAAATAATATAGAAACATAACGATCATCGAGTAGGAACTTACCCGCCACGACATTGGGGTCATTCCTTGCTTCTCCAGCTCCAATCACAAAAGCCCTTCCTCTAGCACCATTCCCAGCATTATTGTTCTGATCGTTGTTTCCAGCTCCCTGATTGTTGTTGCGGTTCTGGTTCAGTTCAGGGCAATTCTTCTTAAAGTGCCCCTCAGCTCCACACTGGAAACAACCCTTGGCATTCCCGTGATGTTGTTGCTGCTGGTTCTGCCCCACGGGACGTGGACTCCTACAGTCCTTGGCCTCATGCCCCATTTTGTTACATCGCTGACACTGACCTTTCCCACACGGCCCGCTGTGATGTCGATTGCACTTGTTGCACTTGGGGTGGTTACCGCGATAGCCACCCTGTTGTTGAGTGCCCTTGTTGTTTTCAGTTTTCCTTTGCTGTGCTGGGGCCTGAGTGGGGTTAGCATCCCTGCCTTGATTTCCTTCCCACTTACGCTTGTTGTCACTAGAAGTTCCGACAGTAGCACTGATCCTTTTGGGCAACCTGCCCTCTTCTACGGCCTGATCAGTAAGTTTGTGAGCAAGTCGAACGATCGGCTGAATGGTAGTGTGGTTGGCTGAAGTTACATGGCTTCGAATTTCTGGAGCCAAACCCTTGATGTACAGTTCGATTCTTCGATACATAGGTCGAGACATGTTTGGGCAAAGAGCAGCATAGTCATTGGACAGTTTGGTGTAGGTCTCAATCTCTGACCCAACCATCTTAAGCGCATAGTACTCGTTCTCAAGTTTGTGGATGTCATCCCGGTGACAGTACTCCTCCTTAATCATGTCCTTGAAATCCTCCCATGCCGTAGCATTAGCAGTTTCCAATCCAAACATCTGAATTTGCGCCTTCCACCAGGAAAGCGCGTTTCCTTCAAGCGTAGCAGTAGCAAACTTCACCCAATTCGCAGGGGGACACTCACAGACAGCAAAGACAGCTTCAACCTTCTCAATCCAATGCAGAAGACCTATGGCACCCTCAGTGCCGTTGAAAGGGAGAGGCTTGCAATCCATGAAAGTTTTGAAAGTACACACGGGTGGTTGCGCAGGTGCATGCTGACCTATAGGATGAGCTGCGAAAGCTGCAGCCACTGTGTTAAGCAGGTTAGTGAACTGAGCCTGAGTCATGTTGATGTTTCCTCTTCCACGTCCACTCATTGTCTTCATAACCAGAAAACACAGTATGAGTGTGATGTCGTAATGTAGCGAGAATGAGATAGAAGAGAGAGGTATATCTATCTAATTTAGGCACACCAGTACGTATAATAAAACAGGAAACATAAGGTAAGCAAACAAGTAAACGCCAGTCCGAGCTATGAGGTCAAATGTGTTGAGCCTTGCACTTGGAGTGTAGTGTCGTCGCGAGTCACAGGTTATAGTCTGGTTTTTCTCAAAAAGATTTTCCCCTTTTTAAAACCAAGTTCACTATAACCAATGGCTCTGATACCAATCTGTCACACCCCCAAAATCCACCTGCGGATAACACCCGCTTTGAGGGCGTGACTGACCAGGATCCAGCCACCAATTATACTGAGCATTGAATTAATAGTAGAAATATTTAATATCCAAAGTAGTTAACAACATCGTAGTTTAAGTTCGATAATTAGTTTAACAAAGCAGCGGAAGCATAAACCAAAGTAGTTTTAAAGATAGTTCTTAGTTCAAAATAATTAACCCAACACACGGGTTTGACGAACACTACACATCCCCAAGCAGCAGCTCCTGAGTCACTGGTTACCTGCAAAGCATGCAGTAAGGGGTCAACAATAATGCTGAGTGAGTTCACTAGTTGTCCAGTTTTAGTTTACCCAAAACTTAAGTTGTTTAGATAAAGCATTTATAATCACGTTGTGGGGAGCTACCCCATCTGTAAGCTCACTAAACTGTAGATACCGAAACTGTTGACGGAATATAAATTCGTGCCCCGAGTCAATGTCTATCGTCATTGACCATGTTGCAAGGTCTACTAGTTCACGCCCGATCTCCCCCGGTCACGGTGTGAGGTTGTCAAACCTAATAGCGCTATCAACTAATAACCCGTTCGCCCCCGGCGATTAATCGGTACTGTAAGCAGGGACTTAAGGTGATAGAGTTTCGTTTAGCATGGCTAGTTGTGATTTATAAATAGTATCCAAACGTATCTCCCCCGGAGATAGTAATTACCCATTCTGTTTTCCCCCGGAGTAATGGGTCAAAAGTATTTTTCCCAAAGTTGGTAGTTTGTTCGTGTCCCTCCGCGGGACGCATGCTTTTAGTGTGTGAACTCACCTTGGGTTGCTCGGCAAATTGGGTTACTTGTCAAACACGTTGGTCACCACGTCCTAACATGGTTACCGGTATAGGTCAGGTTTGGTGTACAAGCAATCACGTAAAAATCTACACATAACTATCACGTTGCATGCATAAAAAATATAGACAGTGGGTTATTGGGCCGGCCCTATTTAAGCAGTCAAACAGTAACACGCAGATCAGTCAACAGGTAGCCCATATCAAGCATACTATGGCCCAATAACCAAAGTGGACAGCCCAGTCGCAACCAGATGGTCTCGAGTCGCAACCAGGAGGTTTCGGCTTGTCACGCTGTGATTGCGAGTCGCAACCGTGTGGTCTCGAGTTGTCACGTTGTGGTTGCGAGTCGCAACTGCGTGGTCTCGAGTTGTCATGCCATGGTTGCGAGTCGCAACGGTGCGGTTGCGAGTCGTAATGCTGTCTCTTTCATGTTCACGTGTAGATTCAGATACATCAGTCCACATTGTACTATGTAATCAGGCCCAAATCAAGTAATAGCCAATAAGGTTTTACTAACATTTTTCCTAATCTGACCATTAATAAAAATAGATCAAACTTTGCCATTTTTGAAATCTTCAAACCATATTCAAACAAGTTCATCACAAGTTCATAGTTTTTCTAGGGTTTTCATGTCAACATAGCCATACATTTTGGACCGAAAATCACGTATTTCATCAAGATCAACATGTAAGAATAAAGAAACATACAATATATATCCGAAATCTTAAGTTTAACATCATCATTGCAAGAAACAATGAAGCATAGTATGGTTAGCCATGAATACTCTTAAACTACCATTATCTATCCATCTTTAAGCATGTTAGCAAGTATTCATACATAAGATTTAACACACATAGTCCAACTTCACAAATCACCCAAAAATCATGTATAACACTACTAACCAAGCATTTCTAGTTCATTTAACCCACATAATCCTATGCACATAATAACAACACTAACCGGTTGAGAAGGAGGAGCCGAAAACAAAGAAAAGGAACCGAGAAAGTAGAGTATCCGAATGATGATGGTCTTGACCGAGATTCTTGTCCGAGATCCTTGAGCTTGAACCGAAAGTTGGAAGAGATGGGATGTTGTTGAAGGTTTCTAGTGAGAGAGAATAGAAGGAGTGTGTGGATGTGTTTGGTAACTAAAGAATGAAGAATGAGGGGGAGGTTGGGTTTATATACAAGGGAGCTCGGGTTGGGCTTGGGGGTTTCGGCCCAAACGGTTTCGGCTCAAGAGGCCCACTCGAGACCGAGTGGCCCACTCGCAACCGAGTGGTTGCGAGTCATGGTCTCGGCTCTCATATATATATATATATATATATTACATACATATCACACATATCATGCACAAAGATCACGTTTTCATTTAATATCATAAGTATACACAAAATTATTACAAGGTGTTCGTTCGGAAAAACCTAGAGTGTCACATTATCCCCAAGTTTTAAGAACTTTCGTCCCGAAAGTTAAGGCAGCCACTGCCAAGCTAGCGTGTTTCAACGGGGTGTCACACATGTCTTCCAAGGTTTGAATAGTACGCTCACTTTGCCCATCCGTCTGAGGATGATAAGTTGTACTAAAATTCAATTGCGTACCCAGAGACTTTTGGAAACTCTTCCAGAAATGAGATGTGTATCTGGTATCCCTATCGGAGATGATAGATACTGGTACGCCATGCAGGGATACAATCTTATCCACATACAGTTGGGCTAGCATGTCGGAACTGAAAGTTTCTCTAATGGGTAGGAAATGTGCTGACTTAGTCAGTCGATCGACTATTACCCAAATAGTGTCATTTCCTTTCTGCGTCTTAGGCAACTTGGTGATAAAATCCATCGTTACCATTTCCCATTTCCAGGTGGGAATTTCAGGCTGTTCTAGCAAACCTGACGGTTTCTGATGCTCGGCCTTAACTTGAGCGCACGTCAGACATTTAGCCACATGGGTGGCTATAGACTTTTTCAAGCCTATCCACCAATAATTTGCCTTTACATCCTGGTACATTTTATCCGCTCCAGGATGGACGGAATATCTGGAACTGTGGGCTTCCTTAAGGATGACGTCTCGAAGTCCTCCATAAACAGGAACTCATATTCTTCCATTTAGTCTCAGGATTCCGTCCTTGCCATAGGATAACTGCTCTTCAGTTACTCCTAGCTTTTCATTAGGGTAGTTAGCTTCTAATACTGCCTCTTTCTGTGCGGCTAACAACCTTTCATTCAGATTGTTCCTGACCTCAATGCTTTTGGCATTGATCCTGATTGGCTTCACCCTCTCCTTTCTGCTCAAGGCATCTGCGACTACATTAGCCTTGCCTGGATGGTATCTAATTTCACAATCATAATCGTTCAAAGTTTCCATCCAACGTCGCTGCCTCATGTTTAATTCCTTTTGGTTGAACAGGTGCTGAAGACTTTTGTGATCAGAATAGATCACACATTTAGTTCCATATAAATAGTGCCTCCACAGTTTAAGTGCAAATACAACGGCACCCAATTCCAAATCATGGGTGGTGTAATTCTTCTCGTGCACCTTTAATTGTCGTGAAGCATAGGCAATAACTTTGCCTTTCTGCATTAAAACACAACCCATCCCGGTGTGTGATGCATCACAGTAAACCACAAATTCATCAATCCCATCAGGTAACGTCAACATGGGAGCGTTACTCAACTTCTGCTTCAAAATGTCGAATGATTCTTGCTGCTTAGGTCCCCAATTGAATTTGCTATTCTTGCGAGTCAGCAAAGTTAGGGGTGCTGCAATTCTTGAGAAATTCTCGATGAATCTCCTGTAGTAGCCTGCTAAACCTAGGAAACTGCGGATTTCCGTAGGTGTCTTTGGCTCCTGCCAATTCATGACAGCTTCAACTTTAGCGGGATCCACTTGAATACCGCGCTCACTGACCACATGTCCAAGAAATTGGACTTCTCTCAACCAAAATTCACATTTTGAAAATTTTGCATATAGTTTTTCTTGATGAAGCAGTTTCAGAATACAATGGAGGTGTTTCTCGTGATCAGCTTGATTCTTGGAATAAATGAGAATGTCGTCGATGAAGATGATGACAAATTTGTCCAAATATGGCTTGCAGACGCGATTCATGAGATCCATGAATGCAGCAGGTGCGTTAGTGAGCCCAAAAGGCATCACTAGGAATTCGTAATGACCATAACGAGTTCTAAATGCAGTCTTGTGTACATCTTCATCCTTAACCTTTAATTGGTGATATCCTGACCTCAAATCGATCTTGGAAAAGTAACTTGCCCCTTGAAGTTGATCGAATAGATCGTCGATCCTGGGTAAAGGATACCTATTCTTGATAGTAACCTTGTTAAGCTCTCGGTAATCGATACATAAACGCATCGAACCATCTTTCTTCTTGACAAATAAGATCGGCGCTCCCCAAGGAGACGAACTAGGTCTAATGAAACCTTTGGCTAATAAATCGTCTAGCTGCGTTCTCAATTCCTTCATTTCCGTTGGTGCTAGTCTATAAGGCGCTCTAGCGATAGGTGCAGCTCCAGGAATGATATCGATCTTGAATTCCACTTGCCTGTCTGGTGGCAAACCAGGCAGTTCTTCTGGAAAAACTTCAGGGTACTCCGAGATAACGGGAATGTCCTCAATCTTGGGCTTCTGTTCATCAATGGTCACTTGTGCCATATAGATAACACAACCATTCTTCAAACATTTGGATGCTTTGAGCATAGACACTTGCTCAGGCAGTCCATGATGTGTATCTCCCTGAATGGTGAGAGACTCACCACATGGAGTCTTGATTGTTACTTGCCTCCTACTGCATACAATCTGGGCTTGGTTATGCGATAACCAATCCATGCCCAATACTACATCGAAGCCGGCTAACTTAAAGGGTAGCAGGGATAGAGGAAAAGAGTGGTTCCTAATGGATATAGCACATCCATCTAACACAGTTGAGACGGTTTCTAAAGTCCCATCTGCCAACTCTACCTCATAATTTGCACTTAAGGCTTTAACAGGCAATCCTAACAGCTCACAGAATTTACTATCCACAATAGATTTATCTGCTCCAGAATCAAACAATACTCTTGCGTAAACGTCATTAATGAGAAACGTACCAGTTATGACGTTATCGTTTTGGATGGCCTCCTGCACATTCATCTGGAAGACCCTAGCATTGGTCTTCTTCCCATCTTCAGTTTTCTTCACAATTTTTGGGCAATTAGTCTTGATGTATCCCTTTTCGTTGCAACTGTAACAATTTGCATCCTTCAACTTTTTGCACTCAAGAGTTCGGTGCTCAGAAGACTTACATATCCCACATGCCTTGGGCTGGGATTTCTGTTCATACCTGCACCTCCCAAAGTGGTGCTTCCTACAAACCTTGCACTTGGGCCTATCGCCCGACTGTTGCTCGCTCCTCCTGGCTTCAAACCCCTTCTTACCATCACGGTTCCCCCTATGTTTCTTGCCTGATCGACGTGAATTGTCATCTTCACGTTTCCTCTTGTCAGAATCCGCATTTTTCGATGCTTTTTGTCTTGCTGCATCCTGAGTGAGAGACAGAGATAAATCGGTGACAGATCTGAATGTAGTAGGTCGAGAGGCCTTCACACTGGCCTTGATTTCTGGAGCCAAACCCCCAATAAAGCGCGCGATTCTCTTGGGTTCCGGGGTTACCAGGTAAGGAACCATTCTGGACAAGGTGTTGAAACTGGTGAGGTATGCCTGGCAGTCTAGGTTTTTCATAATCAGAGATAGGAATTCAGATTCTATTCGTTCAACCTCATGCTGAGGGCAGTAGTTATCCTTGACAAGAGCAACAAATTGCTTCCAAGACATATTGTACAAGGCAACCTTTCCAGAAGCCTGGATCAACGCCCCCCACCAAGCTAGAGCCTCACCCTTGAAAGACTGGGATGCAAACTTAACCATATCCCTTTCAGCACAACCACTGATGTCTACCACTGTCTCTATCTCATCAAGCCATGTCATACAGTCTACTGCCCCTTTTTCTCCAGTAAACTCCTGAGGTTTACAAGATACAAAATATTTATACGTGCAACCCTTAGCACGTGGGGCTTCATCAAACACAATCTTCCTGGGGTGAACACTGTTTTCATTCGAGGAGTGTCGGTCATCATCTTTCTTAGATTTGGGTGGAGTAGGTGGTGGTTTGTTGTGAGCCTCAGAATGATTCTTTGGTTTAGCATGCGGTGTAGGTAGGGTTCTACTACGGGTCTCACTGTACTCACTGTACTGTCGTTCCAAGGCTTTCGCAACCGCATCATTCACAATCGCTTTCAGTTCAGCACCCGTTACTAAGAATTTAGCATCATCACGGTTTCCTACCGGATGGCTATTGACTTCCTCCGATCCAGCCATGTAGCTTTAATTGCTACATATAAATGATGGACAAGGTTTTTAACTCAAAGGCTCTTATAGTATTTTATGTTTTATTAACCAAGGTTTTAAATTGCCATTTTAGGTTAATTTGTTAGAACATTAGGATTTTATTATTATCCTATGATACTTTATTACTAGCACATAAGGCCTAGTCACAAGGACAGTTAAGATATTTAATAAACCAAGATTTTATAGCATCTAGGTGTTTTAGGTTGAATCATAGTTCGCTACCATTTATTTAACAGGGAGTCATAAGCTACCACTGTCCTTAGTCACGGAGTACATTTAATTATTGCCCACAGGCACTTCACTCCAAAGAAGTGGTTAAATAATTTAAGGGAATTTAAAATTAACCCTTTATGATGGATGGCCTGTGTGACTTTACTGATTCACAGTTTGCCAAGATTATTAACATACTAACAGATGTTAATAATTGGAATCTATTATGTGGGTTATACCATCTTGGCCATGTTTGCAACAATACAAAGGCTAGGTTTTACCTCCAAGATTCTTTAATAATTAACGCAGAATAGTCCTAAATTGAGATGTTAATTATGGATCTTAACCTAATTACGGAACTACCATCTTGGCCTTGTTTTATAAATTATAAGGCTAGGTCTTTGTTCTCTTTAGATTTTACCAATTTAATATAATGGCAGATCTTTTTAAATTTTCATTTGTTTCATATTTTATGCATATGATTAACAGAAATAAATAAATATGAAAACTTAACTAAAACATCCCATAAATTGTCTTAAACGAGTACAATATTTGCCCAAAACGGGACTTCTACGAAAACAAATGCCCACGCAGGGGCGGAAATTCAAGAACAAACCCACGCAGGGGTTAACTAACCAAACATGCCCACGCAGGAGCAGAGTACTAAATGACAAGCTCACGCAGGAGCTGAATACTGAAGCAAAAAGTCCACACAGGGACTGAATTATAACTAAATAAAAATAACAAGAATCTTCAATAGTCCCTCCTTTTGGACTTTCCCTTGATCAGATCTGATAGTCCTTTGAAGAATCCTCTGTTGTGTCTGCGCTCAGTCTGAATTTCCCGTTCACAACGGTCTAGTCTCTCAAGGACTTCCTGCTGGCGCTCAGGTGGAATAATCTGTGGCTGCGGCGGCTGATACACAGGTGGAGGAGGTGGCGGATGCTGGTACCCAAAAGTCGGGTAACCAGTAGTCCAAAGTCCTCCATAAGGCCCTTCAGGGTGACTGGCATTGTAGTCCCATGCCTCTTGGTATGGGTCCACACTAGCATAATTGTAGTTGTAGTGGGTATGCGCCGGCTGCTCGAAGGGGTTATATGCCGCTGACCCGGCGTACGCATGAATTGGGTTATCGAAACCCAATGGTGGTGCCACAGGTACTGAGTTGATGTCTGGAATAGGGCTTGATGGACCTCCCATCTGTGGGTCCTCTTCTTCCTGAAGTGGCGGGTAATGGCTGCCACTTGAAGGCTGTGGAGTACTGATCCGAATTCCTCCTCGCACGGACATCCGTGCGTTCGACCTTCTCCGCCTCGGCGGCTCCGGAGGCGGTTGCTGCTCTACTGGCGGTGGCGGTGGTGGCGTGACTGCCCTGAATCGCGAACCCTCGGATGGATCCTGTTGAGGTTGCTGCTGCTGATGCTGCTGGTGGGACGACGAGTGCTCGGACGGGGTGAAATACCAGTCATACTGGTTAAACCTCTCCTGGAAGCTATCTGGACCACGGTAAGGTGATCCGTGAAATGATGACCCGTCAGAGATCTCTATCGGGTGATTGGGTGTTCCGGACGCGGGCTCCACTGGATCCGTGTCTTCATCCATATCATCAGCGTGTTCGCCTGGGAAGTGATCCTCAGGACCAAGTGGGTTATGACCCACAAGTTCAGGGAAGATGTTAGCCGGGTTGAATCGGCTCTGAAAGATCGGAGTGGGATCGCCATACGCATGGTGCGAGTTGGATCTCTGTAGCGGTATGAAGGCTGGCGGCTGGTTGTTGGGCTCGTTTTTCGATTGGGGCCCAAAGGAGTGCTGGTAAGAAGGTGAAGAGCTAAGGGAGACAGACCGTCTTCCAGGTTCAACATAGAGCCTCCATGGCTCTTGCGGGCTTGTGCTCAAAGTAATGGATGGGGTACGCCGGTGCGAAGGCCCGGCTTCGTGATCATGACCCATGACGGGTCCCTTGCCTCGACCACGGAGAAATCTTGGTGGCATGATGACCTGCATACATGATTTAGATAACAACCACAAAAAGACTCAAAATAAAACAAAACAGAGTTGGTCCTATGTTCAATGTCTAGACTTGGAACTCGAAGAATGTGCAATTTGTGCACTGAGATTAAACACAAAAGGCTAGTGTTCAATTCACTCAGTGTTGGCTTTGATACCAACCTGTCACACCCCGAATTTCCACGTGTCACCGGTGGGCCCGGTGGGGGAGTATCGTGACGTAGTTGATATCATCATTGTCAAACAACACAATTTATAATGCACAGCGGAAGCAAAAGAAATAGATTTATTTCAACCATCAAATGTAATATTTAAGTATCACAAGTAGTCGAAATAGATCCACAGGCGGATCGGAATAAAAAGGAGAAAATTGTTCAACAGATATATGCATCCCAAAGCTTGCGAGACTCTATGATGCTAAGGAGAAACCAGCCTATTACGTATAGCACCTGCACTTAATCTTTTTGGGGAAAATACGTCAGTTTACACTGGTAAATACAATTTAACTGACTCATTTTGAAAAGGTTTTAAAAATTGATTTAAATGCTCAAGGCACAAAACATTTTATAACTTGGGAATAATTAATCAAAGTTAAACTTGTAAAAGAATTACATGTTCGTTATGCGTTCAGTCGCCCGAGTCGTGTCGGGTTTAAGGTTAATTGACACACCACTCAGTATAAGTCCGCGGCGGGAAGCCAACGTTTATACCTTAATAATATGGACATAATACCGGGTGTACGCCTACACCCGGGTGTCAAGGTCGTGGCCATTACTTATAATGATGCCAAGGATATCCGGGACATGGTCATTAAGCTCCCAAAGGCGTAAAACAAACAAAACTAGTTTTCAAACGGGTCACATTGATAATACCCAACTACTAATGAGTTAGGGTCAATTGCCCGACTAAGCGGTATTTTATATACCGTACCCCCAAGCCCGTATAAGGGAAAATAAGTTAAAAGTATTTACCTGAGCAAGTATAAACCACAAAAGCAAAAATGCAAGTGTCTTTTACTGGGCTCCTATTCTGGAACGAAGGTTTATAATAACCTATTAGAATCCTAACGGGTCTTTTAACATAGCCTAAGCTTAGACCGGTTAGTTTCGAAGAATAAATATGGTTTAATCGCGAGGAAGGCGAAAACCAAAAAAGAATGTGACTTAGACCCTACAAGCTTGGATACTTGTATTACATGGGTAAACTAAACACATTCTGGATTTAGAGACTAAGATGTTACGGTTTGACCCGTTTCGGCTAATGTGCGTAAACTAGTCACATAAGCCGATCCGAAGGCGAAAGTGCGTAACGGGTAACCATATAAATCATATACATGTTTCCTGAGATTATTTGCACCAAATATGTTGTAATATCAGTATGGTATGTCCCATTATACCCTGAATGATTTTAAACTCCAATTACGCCTCATAAGGGTATTTTGGTAATTTTACATAGACTTAAAAGGTCAAAACGGGAAACCTAAGTCTTCAACTTTAGTTTACTGTTATAATATGAGATTTTACTAAATATCTCAGTAGGTATTAGACCTTTTGTATAAAAACTAGTTTTGACATATACTATGTCGTAAAAATGCCTAAAAGGCGATTTGGAGCCATTTCCGGGTTTTAAAGGAAAAGCTGATATTTTTATAATTCCAGAAGGCTCAAAATATTATATTTAACATAATAAATCAGTAGGAAAAGGTTTGGGGTCAAAAGGTTTTGTAAAACTCATTTTATGGCCGAAAAGGGCAAAACCGGCATAAGCCGAATTAAGTTTAAAACCTTAAGTTATGCTCAGCCTAAAAAATAAATAAAAATCTTTAAAATTCCCAAAATATTATTACATAACAGTGGGTATAAGGTTTTGGTATAAAATCTAAGTTTAAATAGGCTATGCGTTAAATACGCTAATTATTTACTAAGAAAGCTTCTAATTACGCTAATGAGCATAACTCTCAATCTAGACCTTAAACTGATGTCAAACTTTGGAGACAAGTTTATAATTCAGTAACTAAGATGTCTACCCTTTTACATTTTCAAAAATCATGATTTATGGACATTCGGGCATAATAGTCAACATATGGACATTTAACGGAAACATGCATGTGAACAAGATATCTAATGAACCAAGTTGTATAATCACAGGAGGATATACTAACATGTTATTAGGTCCAAAAGAAGCTCTAAGGCAATCTTAATCTTGACTAAAACGGGTCAGAACTGAAAGTCAAAGTGAAAGTCAAACTATGCGACTTTCGGTTCCGAACCGGGCCTAAACAGAAAATTGTCGAGTTGAACATGTTGGAACATGTTCTTACATCATTTACCAAATTATATTAGTGATAAAACAGGTTGCATGCATCCTACATTGCTAATTATAAGTTAATTTGAATTTAAGCGTTCTGTTGACTTTTTATAGTTAACTTTGACTCGACAATTGACATGCTTAGAGCGGGAATCTGGAAATACCCTTTTAAGGGTTTGCTACCCACTTAATTACCTACTTAAAGGTATCTTTAATTCGTGATTTGACAGAGTACATTATGATTAATCACGAAGTCAAACCATAATTACGACGGTTTGACTTTTAGCTAATTAACTAAGCTAGAATGGATTAAGGGAGGTTAAGAGCACTTACAAGAGTCCTAAGAAGGGTTAGGGACCTAATGAAACTTAGTTGATGTCCAGCAAAGCTCCATAGATGACTTGAACCAAAGTCCCAAGTAAGCAAGTGACAATGGGTACCATTCAAGTCCTTATATAGTGAGCCAAGAGGTCCAAGATTGTGACACACAAGTCTACAATGGTTGGGGGATCATCCCATGTGTTCCTAGAGGGCTAAATACTGCCTAGCAAGCCCATGGTTTCGAAATTTTACGTTTTAAGTCGGTGCAACGGGCTGGACAGGCAGCTGTCCAAAAACTACTGCCAGCGACGGTCTTACGGACCGTAAGCTTAAGGCCTTGCGGTCTGTAAGAACCTCTTGCGGACCGTAAGCTAAAATGGCTACGGTCCGTAACCGACCCTTGCTGAAAACGCCCAGGTACCCTCCTTACGGACCGTAAGCTTGGGGCCTTGCGGTCCGTAAGAGGTGGTCAGAAGACAAAAATTTTAAAACTTTTAAGTCTTGACCATGCAACTTTCAAATGTCGAAACATCAGACTTTTACTGCAATGTAGGGTCCACCATTGTCAGGTTTTGCATGCTTGCATGAATATTGTTACCTTGGAATCTTATGGCAACTTTAATTTGACGGAACATCAAGAATAAGTCCTTGGATTCTCATGTTAGTTGGCCAAGGTAATTAGCTATTTTGATTCCTTTTTACGAGGATTTTATTTAACATTTTCAGTAGTAACAACCTATAATTCCAAAGTCCTTAATAAAGATGCAGCTTTATTTATTTGAGAGCAGCCGGTTATCATATAAGATGATTATCTAATGATTTAAGGATCTTGGGATTTATAACAATTTGGGTCGCTCAGAGGTGTTTTAATAACATGTCGCCATTGGGTCGTTCAGAGGTATTTTAAATAACATGACGCCCTATAAAATCCTACCAAACATCTTTTTATGTAATCCGGTTTTTCTGACACCTCTGTCTAACGTGACACGTGTCTTTATTTTAGTGGACAGGAATTTTCGAGGTGTTACAATCACCCTCAAAAAGGTGAAGAAGTACTTGGTCCAGAAGTACCGTACTTAAACGCGATCGGTGCTCTTATGTATCTCGCAAATAACACAAGACTTAGGTCTTTTCTATCAGAAAGATCAAAAGTCCCAGCTTGTTGGGTATGCTGATACTGGATATCTATCAGATCCTCACAAAGCAAAATCTCAGACAGGTTATGTATTCACATACGGTGGCACAACAATTTCTTGGAAGTCAACTAAGCAAACACTTACAACAACATCATCAAATCATGCCGAATTAATAACACTATATGATGCTGGTAGAGAATGTCTGTGGTTGAGATCAATGATTAATCACATACAAGAAGCATGCGGATTAGAACAGATCAAGAAGGAGCCACCAATTATTTATGAAGACAATGCTGCTTGCATGGCTCAGATCAGAGAAGGTTACATCAAGAGTGATCGAACAAAGCACATCTCACCAAAATTTTTCTCAACATATGACTTGCAAAAAGAAGGGGAAATTGATATTTGCCAGATTAAGTCAAATGAAAATTTAGCTGACCTGTTCACGAAATATTTACCTAGAAGCAGTTTCGAGAAGCTATCACACAAGATTGGTCTTCGTAGATTGAAAGATGTTGAATTCAGGGGGAGAATTATACACGCTGTACTCTTTTTCCCTTAACTAAGTTTTGTCCCACTGGGTTTTCTTAGTAAGGTTTTTAATGAGGCAGCATAGCTGATCCAATAGTATCAGTTTATTTATTCAGGTCCTGAAGTACCTATTTAACATCATCCTGAAGTATGTTGTTAAACTGTGTATAATTCTAAATGTCTGGGGGGAGTGTTATAAACCAGACATTTTAGGTCCAACCCATTACTTATGGGCTTTAGGGTTTATTGTTATATTTATCTATATATTGTAATGTTGAATAGAATGAAGGATGAGAATTCAGTTTATCTCTTTTCCTCTTTGGTTTTTATCAATTTTCATATATTTAAATATTTTTAATATATTCTTTTTAAGAAGTTATATTTAAGGGCCCGTATTTTCTATTCGCATAGGGTCTAAAGATTTTCGAACATTTTTCTAGACGAGCCGTTGAGGTTTCCATGCCTCTTCCACGCGGTCTACTAGGGCTGTGCAAACTGCTCGACGATCGAAGATCGCTCGATGACCGCTCGAAAAATGCTCGTTCGATTCCCGCTCAGTTTGTAAATGAGCCGATCGGTTCGGTTCGATTCAAATTCAATCCGAGCATGAGCAAAGCTCCGCTCGCTCGTCGATCGCTCAGTTTCGCTCGAATTATTTTTATTAATAATTAATATATATATATATATATATATATATATATATATATATATATATATATATATATATATATATGATTTTACAGATTAAAAACCCAAAAAAAAAATATAATATCCCAAAAAAATTAAAAGCCCAAATAATATTTAACCCATCTTAATGCTTCTGTTTATAGGTTATATGTTGATTTGAAGTTGAATTTTGTGGATGAAGATGATCAAATGGCTTTTAAACTAAATAACAGTTTGTATTCGCACTTTATTTTTAGAATCATGATTTGAGTTATGTAGCTTTTGTTAGTAAAGTGTTGGACATGTTTTAATTAAGTTAGAATTTGTTTTTGTTGAATGAAGCCTTATCATTCAATTGAGCGTCGCTCGATTTTTAGGATTTGATAAAAACCGAGCGAAACCGAGCCGATGGATTCAAATTCAATCCGAGCATGAGCATCACTTTTGCGATCGGTTTTGCAAATTTGATCCGCTCGGTTGTAATTCAATCCGAGCATGAGCAGACCCTCGATCGGATCGGATCGGCTCATGAACACCCCTACGGTCTACACCGTGTGTTCTAAAAGCGATAAAGCCCCTTTGTGTAATGGTGTTGGAGGAGCCTACCCAAACACGCCCTGCAAATGCAATATCTCTGGCACCATGTGTGAAGATGCTAACAAACGATATGAAGGTAAACTTGAAATATGTTTCGTTTCAATCTTACAAACAAATGAGTTAACATCTCACTTCATGTCCGTATGTATCACGCACCGAAACATAAACCCTAACCTTCACATTGCTGCTGAATTTCTATCTGTAAGTATCTAATCGTAATTTATTTATGTTTGTTTCATGATTACACATATTTTCTCATTCAATATTGTTGGATAGATTGATATTAACATAAGTACATCTAGTTTCTGATTTTTTAAACAGATATTGCACCCAATATTGAAAGAACACTGCAGTTATTATATGTTTTGGCTTGGAACAAATGGATTTTACACACTATAAAGTATGATTTCAATAGTTGCTCATGACAAAGAAGACTATAATAAACATCATATACAGTAGAGTATGATGAGTCTGTTAGTTAGGACTGGAAATGATGCAATACGCACACACATTAACGGTAAACTTAAAGAAAGCCGAACACAGATATTTACGTGTCCATGGTGTACAACTAGTGATTCTTTCTATTCAGGTGCTCAAGGAATTACAAAGGCCCTACCATCTATTTATAATTACTAGATTAGGGTTACAGATTTGGAGTATTAGGGCTGGTTGACCTTAGGCAGAAGAAGCCTCCACAAATCCCAACAGGCCACGTATATGCGTCTATCTGTATGTATGTATGTGTATACCTCTTTATATAGTATAACAACAGAGGCGTCCTGAGGATTTAAGTGCCTCGGCCGAGCAAAAAAAGGCCCTTTGGCCTAACGAATTATATAAGATATTTTTTAAACGACGATTAACCTTACATAGCAAAATACAGGGTTGCTAAATTCACTGGTTTCTAACGTGTCAAACACCATATAAAGTTCATCATCATCATCAATATCCGATCATTAGTTTTTTTTTTTTTTGCTTTTTATTATTAATTACATTAGATAGATGTTTGGATAACGGATATGGATCAAAATAAGACTATTGAATGTGCTGAGGATACGGGATGAAATCCTCGTGGAGGCAAAGGACCAAGCGGGAGAATGATAACTACATTTGAAGAGGCAACATCTTCAACGGTATGTGTGATTTCCTTTTTGATATTTACCAAAACGTTGAACCATCTAAGGAATATTATAGTGTTGTTGACTTAGTAAAAGGGTAATAAGAATTTTCACTGGTTCACTAAACTTAGTGGGTTAGTAGGAAAGTTAAGGTTGGTGGATTCATCTATTGACCTTGAGAATGATGATCTAATGAAGGTTTTCCACTTAGGTCAAAGTACTACTTTTGGAAAGTGATTTCAGCACACGCCTACACGCTCGGTTATCACTAATATATAGCATATATAACATATGTATATATAACATATGTTTCTAATTTGTAACTATATTGGATTGTATGAATGATATTACCAATTGATGTATAGTCATTTTACTTGAAAATATGATTCATGAAAAATGAAATATAACATATTATATAAAATTAAAAAATATTACATATTTTATATAATTAAAAAAAAATATATTATATATACACATGTAACCTTGGTTTTAAAAAGCGTGCCTGTGGCGCGAGGCGCACTCGCCCCAGCGCCTTATGCAACCTGAGGCGCAGGCTGTACAGAAAGGTTAATATATAATCTCCTTGCGCCTCGCGTATGTAAAGCCCGCTGCTTTTGCGCTTTGTGCCTAGGTTTTAGACCTCGTCACTTTTGTGCGCTTTGCGCCATTTAAAACCAAGCGTATATCCAAAACCAAACTATAAAAGCCGGTTCATTACTGAACCATTATTTTCTCTATTAGTTCAGTTAATTTGGTTATGGTTTAGTTATTTGGTTTTTCTGCTCACCCCTAGCATTATTATATTCATGACAAAATCATAGTTTTTCGATGGTTGAGTCATGATCGCATTAATGCTATTTAATATCTCCCAATTCTCTATAAATGACCGGTGGTTGCTCCTACGTACAAAACCCTAAAATCAATGGCAGCAAATGACCGATCCCTGATTGAGCTCCCAAATCTCAATCTGGAAGATGTTCTTTCAAAGCTGCCATTACTGTCTCTCATTGCTTGTTGCGGTGTTTCCAAGTCCCTCTTGACTCTCATTAAAAATGATTCAGATTTTGCAAAATCAGAACCCCAATTAATGATTCAGATTCAGAGTATATAACACAATCGTGTAACGGATACTGATACTACTTCGCGAGTTGAAGTTAAGCCGTTAGATGGTTTTTATATAACACAATCGTGTAACGGAATACTTCTTTTGGAGAGAATGAGCAAAGCTACCGGTGTATGCTATACAATCCTGTTACAACAGGTGAATGCACACTGCTTCCTGAAATTAAACATGTTTATATAGACGCAACGTCTGTGTTTTTTTACTGCCCGAAAACAAATCGGGTTGAAGTTGTCTGCGTCTTTCACTGTTTGAATCCAGATTCAGATGTTTCATCTGATTCTGATGATCCTGCTACAGAACTGATTCAGACTCTGATTCGGAAATGTTGAATCCAGAAGATGATGTGATGGGGGCGATCTATGTACTCATGGGAGTCTCTTGGCAAATTACCCTTTTCTCCTCTTAACATTATTTACCATCCATGCCACTTGGAAAAAGCTGTTCATTGGTTATGCGTGGACGGTACCGTTCCATATTTCATAGTTTTCTTCAATTTCGAGACCCGTGAAGTTGGGGAAATTCCAGGCCCGGCCCAGGTGGTGCTGGCTCATCCATATGCAAATGATTTTTTAACCTTGGTAACCGTCTTTCAATTTTTGACCGTCTTACAGAAGCAACAAAGTTTAATGTTTGGGTAATGAAGGAATACGGCGTGAAAGATTCATGGAGTAGAGAATTACACCACTGTTTGGGGTGCGTACGACCTCCACTGGTGTTTTACGCCTGTGAAACAATGGGGAAGTAGTGATGGTTAGTTAGTATATTTGGTTATATTTTATTTTATGACTTGTTAACAAAGAAGGGTAGAATCGTAAATCATCGGCGACTTTGGACTGCCTTGCCGCCGCATACTCCTAGCTTAATTTCATTGAGGGATGTTGTGAGAGGTACCAACTTGGAAGTGGTAAATGTGGAACCAAGGTATCAATCAATATTTACATTGTTTCAGATACAAGATGTTAATTTTCTTTATAAATTTGTATTATACAGGGTTGCTGATCCAGGGTTGAATCTGGAGTTAGCAGCAACTTTCTCAGAGGTCGGACTACAAGTTGGACTGTTGCCTGCCGATCCAACTAGTTGCTTGGCAGATTAATTCTAGTATGAAACAAATAAGGTTTTTAATCATGGTATGTCAAATTTAAAGTCGAATGAGACCAAAATAGACAATGTATAACCTTTTATGTTGTGGTACTAGTTTAATGTTAAAATGTTTTTGAGGAATTATGTTTGGTTCTTCATATGTTGATTGCAGTTTGGCTTTTATCTTTACAGTTTGTTTAGTGATGTTGATAGCAGTTTGGTTTTTATCTTTACAGTTTGTTTTAGTGATGTTATTTCTGACTTGTTTTTGTTGAGTTGATGGCCGAGTTTGTTGGTACAATGAGATGTTTTTCCATTGTACGATATTAGATATTAGATATTAGATATTAGATATTAGATATTAGATATTAGATATTAGATATTAGATATTATTAGATATAATACAATTAGGAACTTGGTGTGAATAGTAACTTTGATCGGTTAATTCAGTGGTGCGGGCGATGGCGATGACCCTCAAATTACTATTGACGGTCAACAGGTTCCGTAGGTTACTAAGTTCAAGTATTTAGGATCGTTTGTACAAAGGGATTGGGGGGATAGATAGAGATGTAGCACATCGCATCCAAGCTGGTTGGTGTAGGTGGAGAGCAGCCACTGGGGTTTTGTGCGATAAAAGGTTCCCAACTAAACTAAAGGAGAAATTTTAGACCTACTATGTTGTATGGCACAAAGTGTTGGTCCCTTAAGAAAGCACAAGAGCGCAAGATGAAGGTAACATAAATGAGAATGTTAAGGTGGATATGTGGGCACACAAGGGTAGACAAGATAAGAAATGAGGATTTTATGGAAATGTTAGGACTAGCTACTATTTCGGATAAGATAAAGGAGGGAAGATTGAGATGGTTTGGGCATGTGAAAAGTAGGCAATTGACAGCGCCAGTTAGAGCAGTAGAAGACCTAACTTTGGAAGGGAGGAGTCGGGGTAGGCCCAAGTTGCCTTGGGATGAGTGGATTAGGAAAGATTTGCTAGAGTTACACCTCTCTGTGGACATGGTCTAAGATAGGGGTTTTTGGAGACGTAGGATTAAGGTTAAAGATTTTTAGGAGTAGATTCATTAGGTCTGAGCATTGGGGTACTTCAGTACTTGCTTAGCATTTCTTTCTTTATAGTCTAGGCGGATTTTGCATTGATTGTTTTTTTTTTCTTTTTTCATATATGCTTAAGTGGGATCTTGTAATTTGAAATATTTGTTCTACTTCACTATGTTACCTAGCCACCACTTTTTTGCTATTTAGTAGTGCTCTATTTATAGATTTGTTTGGTTTCTCGCTTTTCTACTATATGCCTTTGGTATTGGGGGTCTCTCTGGAAGCAGTCTCTCTATCCATAGGGATAGAGGTAAAATGTGCCTATATCTCTTCCTCCCCAGACTCTACCAGTAGTTTTGTTATTTGTGGGATTTACTGGGTACGATTGATTGATTTGATTGGTTAATTCCTAATTTTGGGATTTTGTGCATAGAGTTAAATGCCTGGTTGGTCCATTGGTTTGCAAATATAGACTTCGTTCCAGTGCTTTAATAATTACAGAGTTGATCCCAGTGGTTGTAATTTTCGCACTCGAGTGATCCTTATCACTAACTAATGTTAAATATCTCAGTGAAAAGTGTGCTAAATTACCAAAGTACCCTTACTTATTGAAAAACCAAATAAAAAATAGCTTAATAAAAGGTCATTGGTCCACCCCAAACCTGCAACTCTCTATCTCTCTCTCTCTCTCACCTCAACTCTCTCTCTCCTCTTATCATGATAGATTGATCGAGAAAATTACATGCGTTTGATGAACAACTGATTGATCTGATATTCTGATTAATTCCTAAATGACACGTAACTGTACAACGAGTGTTTGAATCTGAATCTGTATGATAATTTGTGTAATCATGATGGAGGCGGTGGGTTGAAGATGACAGCGGGTGCGGTGGGTTGAAGGTGACGGTGGTGGTGGTCGGTTTACGGTGGAGGCATAGGTGGTGGGTTGAAGGTGACGGAGACGGCGTGACGACGTGTCAAACAACGGAAACCATACCAAGTCCAACTCAGTCGATCAGATGGGAATCACCCCATTCGATCATGCTAACTGTTCCCGATGTAGTTTCATGTTCAATCCGTGAATCGGTCGTCTCTCCGGTGGAAATCCTTTTTCAGACCGGTTCTCAACTAGAGTATGGGTAGAGAGCCTGAATGAGTGATGACTGTCGTAAGGGTCAATCAAAAACCTAAATAAGCTACGTAGATAGCGTGAGTAGGGTATCGTATCCACGGGGAATTTGTGGTTAGCGTTAAAGAAATTAATTAAAAACTAGAATTATCTAACTATCTAATTCGGGGGTTTGCTTGTTTGATTTAAAAGAAAACACGATTTGTCACGAAAAGTGTTATCAAGATGAGAAGAAGTAACCTCCACCCGGAATCCCGAATACCCGTTTCAATATAAAAATCCGTTTTCTGATTCAAAACACCACATAGACATGGCCTCGGAATTAATGAATTTGATTAGTTAATAGGGATAGTTTTTAAGATTCACTATGCAACCTAATAACACGTTTGATTGTATCAATTACCCACCAATTTACCAACCCGCTAACAACGCAAGAAAGTTGCCAATACGCTTAATAAATGACAAGTAATTCAAACACAAGGAACGTTTACCAATAATCCAACACAAGTGGTCAAGATATACCAGTTTACAAGAATCAGAAAACGAATAATTAAGTCAAACCGTGTAAACGTTCATCCGGGTAGAAGTTACGAGAAGCTTAGCCGCGCATGCTTGTCTCTACCGCATCAGTTGTCATCCCGAGTTGGTTGGGCATTATTGCTTGGCTTCAATGAAAGAATGAAAGCTGAATGGTTATCCTTGAAATTCGTCCATGACTTCTCGAATGTCGGCTGTTGATGAAAATCCAATGTATGCGTGAACTATATATCCCGAGATGATGATGTGTTTTATGATTTAATAATAAAACCCTTCTACAATAATAGTGCCCACCAAAGAAATCCCAATTGTGCATGTGCGTCCAAGAGTCAGCCCAATGCTCCTCTCAAAAGTCTTCACATGTTAGCCCAATATGCTTGATGTTGATCAATTAAAATCCCTCCAAAGTATGACAAATTTTTGTCCTTTTATAACCCTCAAATGTCAGCTTTTGTCATCGACCTCCCCAATGATTTCTGCATTATTTAATCCATACAAATTAAATAAAGTTGTCTAATATTTAACCTGCACATCAAAGAAATTGACTTCAACAAACTCACACCACTACATAAAACATGGCTTCAAACACATCCATTAATGAGATTTCATTGTGATTTATTTTGTTTTCTACACTCACCGTAAGTAACTAGATTTGAAATTCATTTAGATTTTAATTCCCATTAATGACCATAAAAGCACAAATCCATTACTTTAGTTTAATTTCTTTGTAACCCACAAAAGTGCAAAAACAACTAGAAATAATATATCGTACAATAAAATCAATGCATTTATATTACAAATAATATTACATAATGTGTACCCAAAATGCACTTATCAATGAGTCTAGATTCTATCGGGTTTGAGTGAAAAGTGAAGAAGGTTGAAGAAAAGTATGAAAACAGTTGATAAATGTGTAGATCTCGTGGAGATTTGTGTAAAATAGTGTGGAAAATCCTTTAGATCTGGACAAATCTTGATGAGATGATGTCACACTACAGTGTTCATAAGAAACCGAGGTGACGTCACCTTAAAGCAGTCCAAATCAGGCGATTTCATGGTGAAAAGTCAGTGATGTGATGGAGAAGATGATGAGAAAGTGTGTATTGATGATGGAAGTATAAAATTTAGGGAGAAAACTTACGGAATTAGCCTTGAATCGAGTGAAATGTGTAGATCATTAAAACACAATATCTAAACCCTAACAGTCCATAAAATTTTCAAACACACCATCGTAGAACTATGAATATAAAACACAATATAATAATCAACATAAAACACACTAATGTTAATCATTCGATAATCAAAGCCTTATCATGCAAAACACAACACAAAATCCACAAATATGGCGTTTTAGTAATCTTCACTTTGTTATTTGTAGGTTTTCAGTGTGTTTTATGGTTAATATTATGGTGTTTTATGACTTTTTACACTTTGTATGAAAAATGGACTTTGAAGCCAACTTGCACCCTATAATGTTATATATAATAATTAGAATATGGATTTCTTTAAAAGGGAATTAGACACCTTAGCATGACACCTCATAAAAAACAAGCCAATTCATGAGAAATTGGCTACGTCAGCAAAAAAAACTAACCTAGTTAGTGTCTAGTTAACGACGGGGTGACACAGCAACCCAATTGTTAAGTTGAGGGTGGTGAGAGCCAAAATAAAAGTTGAGAGTGGCAGCAGCTAATTTTGATTAGTGTGAGGTGATAAAATCTATTTCCCCTTTTCGATAACTTTTATATATTAATTCTAGTTTTCTGATGCACGAAACATATGGCAGCACGAGCATGCTGTCGGGAATTAGTGGGTGCATACTCTCGACACTTTTCATAAAAAACAACGTTTTAGACGGCGCTTGTGGAGCTCTATTTGGACTTCTTGGAACTATGTTATCTGAACTACTTGCTTGCTTACTGGAACATGTATGCCGACAAGGTATATGATAATATGGGCAAATACGTAATTTCGCTTTGAACCGTTTTTTTTAGTATACGTTTTCATGCTTATTTTTGCGTATACTTTCAGTCGGTCTACGTTTCTAACATAATCTGCGCTCGGAAACAAGTCAGGATAAATATAATACGTTTTCATTTGAGATTATAAAATTCAAGTTATTGTACATTTAGACGCTGCTAAGTCTTAATGCAATGGTAAGGGTAGTGTAGTGGTTAGGTAGAACCCTCACTAAACAAACCAACTCAGGTTCGAATTCGATTCCATTTCTTTTGTAACCGTGATACTTTATAGATCAGATACGTCAAAACACGCGTTTTCATATTATTAACGCATTACATAACGTGCTGCCAGCTATTAACAATTAAAGTCACCACCTCAACGCGCAACATACATACGACAACAATCTAGTTTTGATCCCAACTTGATGATTTTAAATGAATTACATACTGATGGAATAACAAGGATATAAAACGCCTACATTAGTAAAAGTCCATATCAACCCCTCAATATAGAGAAAATTACAAAATGGCCATCATAACTTTCAAATGGCACTCTCACTCCAACCACTTACTCAAATGTAACAAAGCTAACATATATAAGCTGCTAATTCCAATAACCACCGCTAAACTCACTTTCACGAAAACCGATGCCACCTCCAATCGGCATCCCGAGCCGATCAAGCCGGCCCGAACCCGGATATGCTTTGCTCACAAAACTATCCCGTAAGTTTGAACCACGATGAGCAACTGAACCGTATCCGTAGACAGAATACCTCTTTGTGGTGCTAGGAAACTCCAAATGAGGCCTTTGTCTAGGGGCACTTACAGACCTGACTTTAGCCCGTGAAGACTCCGTGTACGCCATGTAGTTAGGCTGGTCCGAGTAGCCACTAAGACAGCTTCTCGAACTGTCACTCTTAGCCGGGGTAAACGGGCTCACCCTCATCGACCCGTTCTTAGAAGTATAGGTGTAAAAAGGAGGGCTATTTTGGACAGTGCTTAAAGAAACTTGTTCCTCAAAGTCATGAGGAATCCACTTTAAAGGGCCAGTTAGAGAACTTACTTCACATGAGCCACTTGGGCTAGGGCCCATTGGGTGGAGTGTTGACCCTCGAGAAGTGGTCAAACTTTGACTATGACTGTAACTGATCTGGTCCGGTTGGAAGAGACTTCGTCGTCTTGTGTGGGATTTTGTGGTGTCCATTTCAAGGATTTTTTCGGTGCGGTCGTCAAACAGCCTAGAACAGTTACTCTGCGTGATAGATTAGCAGTCAGTTTGATGTTTACAAGGTGCGGTTCACGGTTTTTCAAATCGGTCTTTACAGTTCGATTCAGAGTTTACAACTTGGAACCTAGATTATTTTCTTTCTAAAACGTACAATTATAATTATAAATATTTATAAAATTCATGAATGTCATTTTATCATTTTCAAAAAATTAATACAAACATAACGATTTTGAAAAAATAAAAAATAAAAAAACCAGTGCAAACCGTACTGTTATGGCTGGGGTTTGGCCAACCCGACCAACTTGGTTTGCCGTTTTACTTACAGAACCGCAATAAACGGTTTGGCCAAATTTTTTTATGATTATATCATACGAAAAATAAATATAAGAACACATAACACACAGTCACACACCTTTAGCATCGATGGTTGATTATGTTTTATCATCCGGGGTCGATGGACGTGCTCAAACTTTTCAGGAGTTGGAGGCCCCTGCAAGTAACAACTATAAGTCTATAACCCGTACGGCCGTACACACTTATAAATTGTGCAACCCAAACAACATGATCCATATTTTTATCCGTGTCAAAAACACCAACCTCAGCCCGTACATGCTTGCAAATCATTTAACCCGAGCACGACCCATATTTTTATCCGTTAAACCTTAACCCGTCCATACTTATAAATCGTGTAACCTGAACACGACCTAGCTATATTTTAATCCGCGTCAAAAACACCATTCTTGACACATACACCCTTAAAAATGTGTAACCTAAACACGACCTGTTTTAACCCATTTAATTTAATAATGTGTAAAACACGTCGGGTTGAAAAGGGTTAATGGGTATATTTTTTTAAAACATGTTGACAGGTCAAACCATTTAATTAAAAACATCAACCCGTGCACAACCTAGGAACATACAATTTTGCATGAAGAAGAAACAACCTTGGTGGTTGACTGGGGTGACTCGGTGATCTGGACCTGGCACGCACGGGCTCTCGCCTGGGCTCGAACTCGAACCAGAGCCTGCAAACGTCTATACTCATCTGCATCTTGTTTCCTTACAATGTGACCCCTCACCAGGGCCTGAAGCTTCACCAACGATTTTAACGCACGTAACGCTT